>NW_026852227.1:0-104427 GCF_026571515.1 Ruditapes philippinarum | reverse complement strand
TTTCTTTTTTTCTTTTAGCATTATTTATGTATCTCTCATGTCCTATATGGAAAGAAAAAAAGTGTTTTATTTTGAATTTTTAATTTATATAAGTATTTATTGGCTAAATTATGCTAAATCTAGTAATAAATATGGTACCTGATATTTTCAAAGTGTAATATAATCAAAACTAGACGGTAAAAGTATTTCATATTTTACAAGATCAACCAATATATTTTTTATATTTTTTATAAACTTTGAAAACAGGCACTCATTTCGGTAAATTTTAAGAATTTTTTGAATTAGGCTCCCTTAAAGTAGAAACATTGTCAGACATGTGGTAAAAATGGGTGGGGTAGGGTAACATTTTTATACAGATTTCATAAATTTTAAGTCAAAACCATAATTTTGCTTATGTGGATTGTGAGCTGAATGGTACTATTTGTTTCTTACCAAAAATTCATGGGAAAACATTTTTCATTAGAATGTTATTGCAGATTATTTAAAGGTCCTCATTTCTAAAAAAGGGCCCTCATAACATCCTAGCTTGAGTTCAGAAAAGTGGCCATAACTTGATTTCCGTACGGTAAACTTTGTTTAAATTTTGCATACAAGTGTACTTTAAGGTATACGTCTGACCTATGATGTCAATTCTTTAGTTCCTGATAGTGCCCATTAGGGTCCTAATACCTTAATAAGAAAAAGTCTGTATGTATTCCATGTCAAAGAATTGTCTTTTTTGGATTCATTGTTGATTCAGTCTTATTTATGGTCTTTTTAACTGAAGAAAAAATTGAGAAAATTTTGTCAAAAGCCAGAGCCTTATTACAAAAACCTTATGTAGTGATACAGATCTTGCATCTTTTATTGGATCAATAATTAATGCTTTTTATGCTGTTTTAGAAGCACCAATGCATTATCGTAACTTAGAAAGGGATAAAATTTTAGGTTTAGATCAAAGTTTAGATTTTCAAAAAAGTATTACATTGTCTGAGAAAAGTAAAGAAGACTTAAATTGGTGGTTGAACAATTTAAAAGCTAAAAATGGTAAACAAATTAGACCAAATACGGTTGATTTTTATTGTAGGACAGATGCCTCGCTTACAGGTTTTGGTTGTGTTGACCTCTTGTCTGGAAAGGTTACTCAGGCTAGATGGTCATCATTAGAATTGCAATATCATATTAATTATTTAGAATTACTGGCAATTTTCTTTTCTCTACAAACTTTGTATTCAAAGTGCACAAACATCCATATACAATTTCAGGGTGATTCTGTCACTGCGGTAACATATATTCTAGACATGGGAGGTATGGCCTCTTTAGACTTAGATAAATTGGCATCAGATATTTGGCACTGGTGTTAAACTTTGTCAAAGAACATTTTCATTTCAGCAGTACATATTGCAGGGATAGATAATACTATTGCTGATTTTTATCCTAGACAGTTTTCAGACTCCACTGAATGGATGTTGAAACCTGAAATTTTTAAAATATTATGTAGACATTTCTTTACACCTGATATAGATTTATTTGCATCCAGGATAAATAAACAGTTAGATTGTTTTGTTTTTTGGTACCCTGAACCAGGAGCTATTTTTAATGATGCTTTTTCTGTCTCTTGGAATTCTTACAAACCATATATTTTTTCACCTTTTGCAGAGAAAGCTCTGGTAGTTTTACCATATTGGAAATCACAACCTTGGTTTCCATTAATGTTACCATATGTTGTTTCTCTCCCTGTCAGGCTGCCGAGACACAAAGACCTGTAACGGTTCTCCCACACAATGGAAGAGTACATCCGCTCGGCAAATCTTTGAACCTGATCGCTGTAGTGTTATCAGGGAGGCACTCAATTATAGAGGCATTTCATCAGGAGCTGCTAATATCATTACCTCAGCCTGGAGACCAGGAACACACAAACAATACAATTTGGCATGGAAAAACTGGTATATTTGGTCTTGTGAAAGATGTAAAAATCCCTTTTGTACCACTGAAGAGATAGTGGTCAATTTTCTGTATCATTTACATTTGCGAAAGAAGTCTTATTCATTATTGAACACCCATAAAGCTATGTTATTGCAAACACTTCCATTTTTTGGAAATGTTTGGTGTGGTAATACTGTGCTTATTCCTAAATTTATGAAAGGGATTTTTCATTCAAATCCCCCTAAGTTGCGTTATAAATTTACCTGGGACGTGACTGTAGTGCTTAATTTTCTCAGAACATTATATCCTTTAAGAACGTTATCCTTAAAGATGTTAACATTAAAATTAGTGGCTTTGATAGCCCTCAGTTGTGCTCCTAGGGCTCAGACTTTAGTCTCTATGAATTTGGATTTTATGAGATGTGCTGCGAATCATGTGACTTTTTATTTTCCGGGGTTATTAAAAACTAGTAGATCTACTAGTAGATCTAATTCTTTTTGTGTGAAATTAGAACATTTTGAGGAGGAATCTCTTTGTGTTTTTCATACTTTATTATTTTACATTAACGTAACTAGGATTTAGTTACGGAGATCTAAACAACTTTTTATTTCTTATGTAACTTTTCAAAATGTTTCCACAAGTACCATTGCAAGATGGTTAAAAACTGTACTAGAATTAGCGGGTATTGACACTGGTATATTTAAGGCTCATTCTTATAGGTCTGCCAGTTCTTCAGCAGCATTTCATAAATGTAAATTGAAAACTTTACTGGATGCAGCTGATTGGAAATCTGACAAAAATTTCTATAATTTTACAGACCCGTTTTGAGTTATCTTTTGCTCAGGCTGTTTTCTCATAATTGATACTTTTTGACAAAGGTCAATTTGATATGACAAATCATATTTTTTGTTACAGAAATGAATTGATGTATATTTAATTTGTATATTTGGTTTTTTCAGGGTAGTAAATGTGAGTATAATGTTACTAGTTTGTGTTTTTGTTCTTGGTTGACAATTTTGTATACTTGTTGATAAACTTTAAAGATGCTACATGTACGTATACATGCGAAAGCCAGAGGCTTTTGCGAAAATAATGTCCCCCCATCCAAGCCCTGGTGATGGATGGGGGTCATTATTGGAGTAAAAGCCGGAGGCCGAGCATGTATACACCCTCCCTTTGGTTTTTGGGTTTTTTACAGCCCTACCCTTATTATGGATTTGTCAACAAGTTATCTTTAAAAAATGATGTTTACTGGTTGACCGGTTCCGGTTATGGGTATCGGTCACGTGACGGGTACTACCGATTGTACTTTCACTTTCGTTTTCTTTAAAATGCGACTTGTAAGAGATAGCATTCGTCAATGCTACGTATACATGCTCGGCCTCCGGCTTTTACTCCAATAATGACCCCCATCCATCACCAGGGCTTGGATGGGGGGACATTATAGACAATATGAAACTGGTCTTTCTGCATTATCATTACCAACTATAATTCGGAGGTAGTGTGGTTGCTTACAATCAATTGCACCTCACAGCTTTGACTTTAAGAGGGACCCAAGTCATTAATTTGATATCTTGGACCTCTGAAGATACTTTTATGAAAAATTCAATATTATGACTTCGGCCTCGAAGTACAATTTTAAGTGTGAACTTGACCTTTGAGTTAGATACCTGACTTTTGTATGTGACACATCATCATATCCAACACAATTTTATGCATCAATTTTAAATCACTTAATTTCAAATACATCCAAAAAGGCAGAATTGTTGACCAGACTCAACCATGATGATCATGTAACTTTTATGGAAAATTCCTGTAAAGTCAAAGAGTGACCTTGACCTAACCTGTACACAAACCTGGATCTTGAATGGGACACGTAAACACTCATTCAGGAAGCTATGCATTTACAAAAAAAAAAATTAAACCGTCCATAAGTATGGACAGAACATAGACATACAGACTGACAAACAAAATGGGTTAAGGGTTAGTTTCTTTGTTAATTAGATGACCATGATGTCCCCTTATACTATTGTTAAGGAATGAACTTGATCGTTCTCTTTTGTTCTGTTTACAGTTAGATGGCACACTATTTATTTTCAGCAGAAGGAAAGACAATTCAGAAACTATATAACAATTGTTTAACCCTTTCCCCATGAGCATTTTGTGAAAAATGGCCGTTTTCACTGAAAAGCCTCCTGTTACAAGTTCAAACTGCTATGAAACTATGAAAAATGCTTCAATACTAATCAAACTTGGCACAAATGTTGACTGGACCATTGCCTTTGTAACGACATGTTCAGTCTTAAATTTCCTGTTACCATGGCAACTAGGGGACATCTCAAAATTGCCAAAAATCCCTATTTACCTCGATTTTTTCCATCAAAATTTATTTCAAAGTGCTGCAACTTCTCAAGGGATTGAGATAGAGTCAAAGGCTTTTCAGCCTTGGTTACACGTTACATTATGATCGACCTGGGGTCATTTTTAGCCTCTCACAAGTCCAAAATTTTCTTGGCGATGAGGGGGACTCTGCCCCCCTTCAAACCCCCCTAACAGAAGGGGGCACATCTCCCTTCTGGCAACCCCCTGATGTATCTTTTGGATGGGGGGTGGCGCCGAAGAAGTGCTCAATTTTTTTAGCAACATTTCTCAAACGAAAACATGTGTTTGGGGCCCAAATAGGACATTTTTTCACTATTTGAGGCCTAAAAAAAAAGGGGGGGGGGGTCGAAAGTGCGTTGTTTCGCATATATATGAGGTAAAGGGTTAAGAATTTGATGTATAAATGTTCAGAATCAAAGTGTGAATTTGCATGATACAATAATAAAATTAGCAGAATTTGCGGTTTGATTACTACATTCTATCTTGTTATCTGTAATAAGGCTAATTTAGGCTTCTACAAATGGTATTTTTGAGGAGTTTCTAAATCTAGGTTAAATCACTAAATTTGTACATTTAACAACATTATTTACAAAATTTTCTAAAACACAAATCTTCTGGCTATGCAGCTAATAGCATTGAAATATTTAAGTGCATAAAAATGTCTGCAGTGAAAAAGGAAGCATTTTGAGTAAGCCTAACATATTGTCGGAGTATTTCGTGACAACTTTAATTACATAGTTTTTGCCAATTTTAGATATGTAGAGGGAAAAAAAAAGACTCAAGCTAGAACAATTCAACATCTCACAGACATATGTTCCATTAGAGTACACCAGATTTTTATGACGTTTCTTGTGATGACATACAGAAACTTTTACCTTTTATATAGAATGGCCAGCGGAAATTTAAAGAAAAGGTAAAAAAGAACAAAAGATTTTAAGGTGAAAACTTTCAATTTAATACATGTACAATGTACTTACCTTGATACAAAGGCACAAAGAAACTGGCAAGGTTAATAAGACAACCAGCATTGACAAGAACCACAGAATGTACCCACAGCAACCAAGACCACCATTGTTTGAGTCTTGATCCTGACCTCCTGAAAATATAATATATCAATCATAATGTTAACATGTGTTCTGACTGTTCTTTACTCAATACAATATTATAAGTTAATATTGTGAGTCTGCTCTGTCCCTACCAGCTAGTGGACAGATCAATACTGTAACTACTAAATGATGAATGATAACATTATCTTAAAGAAAAATAAAAACCTGGGACTCTCAACAAAATGAAACGTTTTTTTGCATGTTAATGACTATCTTCTATTTCTGTTGGGTGATTATGAAATATGATGTATAGCTACTGTTTGTTATGAATTAATCCTCATTTTTCTCAGAAAAAGGGCAATTTCTACTGTAATTTGGTAATTACATGTATAACAATTTTATAAAGGTTTTTTAAACTGATGTATTGTGATGAATGAATTAATTCAGTCGTGAAATATTAATACCAGTACATTGTAGTTCATGAAATGTTTATCTAAAGTTCAATAAATGAATACATCAACAGTTTTAAAAAAGGGTTTCTGAACCTTCTTTGCTTAACATCTGCCATGACTTAAGAAGCAATTGCTCATACCTAGTTCATAAACATCAATACCAGCATGTGTTGTTCATGAACAGTTTATGAATTAATTTGCCCACATTTATCTTCATGCCAAGTTCATAAACTGATTCAAGTATATAGCACTGGACAAGGTGACCAAAAACAGATACATGTTAGCTACTAGTATATATAAATGCTCACCTAGCTGCTTGTGTCATGTAAGCTAATTAATGTAATTGGTCATATAATATGTCATTAAAATCTAATAACATGTAGTAGATTTAATTTGTTTTTTTACCAGCAAAAAACATTAAATTCTCATTTCAGGTAAATTCAAGATCAGAAATAATATATTAACCTAAGTTTTATCAAGTTACATAGATCTGAATTCATCATCATTAAAGGCCTATCATACATATGTATATTTTATAAGTTATTTTATATGAATCAATTAATCATTTAAATAAGCCCCAGTAGACATGTTGTGCTATTTTATGTATGGGCAATATCACTGCCTCATATCAAAAGCTAGTATGTGAATCAGCTGACCACAAACAATGGTATCAATTTAAAAATTAGTAACCTGAACCCAACTTGCCAAATTATTCTTATTTTCTCTATTTTTTAAATAACAAAGTAATTATATCAATTTAACACTACCAGGTCAGACCTACCTTTTTCAATATCACCCATTCTAATTATAGCACTCTCAAATAAAAACCTGTTGAGGAATGATAAACAGCAATCCAGATAGTACAAAAAATAAAAAAACACTTGTAAAAAAAATCACAGAAAATCAAAGTATAATAATCTTTTCAACATAATTTACAGGAGATACCAGTCAACAGAAATCAAATTTTGGCACAAATTAAAGTTTCCAGCAACTCAGATTTTATCATTTAAATCATAAACACATATGAAACTTCTCCTGCACCAACTTTTTGCACATTAACTTCAAAATTCCATTTCAATCATTGATTTTTATCAAATTGGCACCTGAATCTTCCAACTGTAAAATTCATAAAATTGAATATGATTAAACAAACAATAAGCTCTCCTAGTGCAAACTTTAGATAGAAGAAAATTCAACAACAATAAGACAAATCTGTATATAATTTGCTAGAAACTTCCAAGGAATAACTAAGAAACAAAACACTGCACCTGTATGTAATGTCAGATTATATAGTAAAACAATTCTTGTCAATAAATATTAAGGAAGCACTATCATATGGCAGGATGGTCATTATATACTATAATCATAGGCCAAGGAAACTAAATCTATGTGTTTTCACTCCACTCACACTAAACTTATAATATTCACACTAAAAAATATTGTTTACTCATCAACACCGTCACACTAATTTTTGAGAATAAAAAATTTAGCAAATGAGTTTTTTTGGTTGCATTTACAAAACATGTTTATACTTTGAAAACATTCTATAATGTATGTCCAGCTTCTATGATTTCTAAATCACAATATACAAACTATATTCTTTATAATACTAGTCTATCAAACATTAAAACAATTCAACTACTGAATTAAATCTTACACCCTTGTAATCATTGATGCTTATTTATTTTATATAATATAATATAAGCTCTAGTCTGTTTGAAAATTTTATCCATCCAGTATATACAATAATGAGCCCAGAATCTCACAATTGGTGGGATGTTGACAGCAAAGAAAAAATATAAAGTTACAGAAATGAAGTTTCTTGTATTAGTTGTTTTTTTTAAATTGCACCATTTAAATGGTTACAAAATCAATGAATAACTAGTTTATGAATTTATTTCTATCATGAGAATACACTGTAGTGTACCTATGTAGACAGTGAGACAGAAACTTTATTTCCATGACACCTTTGAATGTGTATGTATTTATATATATAGATGGACGGACACATTTACATAAACTCTATGGGAAAAACTAAAGACTTATATTTGTTTGGCCTAATTGTTATTATATTATTATAATATTTTGTATCAAGAGAATAATATCTGATGAATCAAACAACCAGTCATTGCCAGGGGCAACCTTGCAGAACAATATATTCAGAAATTATATTAACTTCTGATATTTCAATCAAACACTCTTGTTTAGATATTAATTTGTAAATAGCAAATTACCATGGAAATAATATTATAATTGTAAATCTAGTGTTCATTAAAAACAACAGTTTCTAGATAAATGCATTCAAGAAATATTCATACACAGTGGAAACAAAAGCCTATAGTTATATATTTTATTAACCACTAGAGAAACATTATACTTACTTACAAGAAAAGCAATATATTGAAGTTAGTAGTTTACTATCACTATGGAAGCGAAAAGTCTAGATACTCCCATTTTGGAAAGGAAAAGCATTATTGTTTAATTCTATTAATAGCTGTTATGTTAAATACATGTACATGCAAGTTTGTTTGTTTGTTTGAATTTAAGCTACTTAAAATAAGATTCTTCTAAGAATTTATTTATTGAAATGCTAGAGATATGTATTCCATTTGATGTAAATCTGAAACAATAACAATTGTGCATAAATTTCAGATCATTAAATACTCTGTATAATAATTGCAAAAACACTTCTGAATTTCAATTTGATTCTGAGTATATTTCTTTTTAACTTTTTGTATTTTTTCTTTCTTTTTAGTTCACCAAATAATCTATGTAAGAATTTCAAATAAGATAATTGACCACAGTGGAATCAATTGACCTCAGTCATCCCTTAAAGTACAATTTTAAAGTAGTATGGTTTAGAGATACCCAGTACAACAATCAAGTCATAAATTATTGCCTTTTTTTTCAGAACTTTTATTTTGACACTTTAACCAATGACTTCTTATTGCATGAAACATGCTACTGTACATAATATTTAAAATGCCATGACCATTAAACAGGGAAAAAGAACAGCCTTAACTATAACAATCTAATTTTACAACATTTCTTTTCATTTTGTATTAAACCAAGAAAGCAGATATTTGTGGGGCCAAATACAATTAACTGAAGCATTAGATATCCCAATCAAAATCTTCATCATCACTTGTCAAAAAGTATTTGTTACTTCCCTGTTACTATAATCAAATTACTTCATCAAATATTTGATCAACAATAATCCAGTCTACCTTATATTTATGTAACCATCTCTTTGATCTATGTAAGGTCAGCACTTTTTATCAGATAACCAGTCATATCTGATGGAACTGTTACCTCATGGTGTACAAAATAAATCTATATGTTGCTGCATGCCCTGTTAGCAACAGTGTAATGAATGGAGTTCCAAGTTGCACCAGAATACTGTAATTTTTACCTCAATATCATTCCATATAATTAACACACAATATTTTATACAAGGATTGTATACTGTAGATAATACTTTCATCAAGATGGTCATACAACATGGTCCTGATATGACACAAAATGAATCACATGTCAAGCAGAAAACTATAAACAATTTCTTTAAATTTCACTTATCTGCATGACAACATGTAACAAATGCAAACTGACAGTTTTCTACATTTATTTTTTGTTATGCTTATTTTTGGCTGTAACCTTGCTTTTGTTATTCTGATGTGTGCCAGCACTGTTTATGTGCATGTTTGAAATCAATATATTTTATATCCTTTTACTTAATCATTCCTGACCATTTTCTCTTCTATTTAGAATCTTAAAAGACTTAAAGTCTCTTCAAAAAGCAAAACATACAATGTTTGGTCTTAAATATACTTCTTTTGAGAAGCACACATAACACCAAGGCCTGTATTTTCAATTTTCGAGAGATTGGCATAGAAAAACATTCTGACAGAGCTCTCAGTCAATCATTTCCTATTTGCCCCACAAGCACCACAAAATATGAATAATCAATGCCAGCCAAACTAGGATGTCATTAAATCAAGCATGCCCATCAAACTAACCAAATCGAGAATTCACTTACAATACTGCAGATACTCTCTCTCTCTCTCTGAATATATATATCATGTATTTCGATAAGTTACATAAACATCACATATAAATGTGTACTTGAACAAGCCATGGTGGTTTGTATTTATTGTAAAATCAGGAACAATTGTTAGAGAAGAAACAGAAGCCAGTTTGAAGCAGATATAAACAATACAATTTGGCATCAACAGCAAGGGGATGTTTTAAAACATTAGAACTTTTTTTTCTTTGACATTGTAGGTGAAGCACAAAATGTTTACTATACAATGGTAATATGATGTTATGCGGCACCATGAATGTTATTGAATCAAATGCAGCCATCATTAACATTACTTACAGTATCTTTATGTCATTTGATGATTCCTTGTTCCAAATATAATTATGCCAAATGCATTCAATTATATATTTTAAAATTTTATATATGTATTCTTCAGAAAGTTATGTTTTGGATCTTTAAGAATGAATATATCTGTGGATTTCTGCTTATATATATATTTGAAATTATTTGATTGTATCAGAGAATCTATATACCATATTATAATTGTCTCTGTTATAATGAAGTATCAAAAGGTGAGTGACTATGTATGGTCACACTCATGTATTGAAAAAGCCTGGAATCACTTGCCTACTCAACTGTAGCATCAAATCTTGGCAGGCACATTGGGCTCTGCTTGTTGAAAGAAATTGATTCCTGTAAGCAAATTTAGTTTCAAAAAACAATTAAACTTAAAACTAAAAATAAATATGTCCATAGCTAGGACATGGATACCCCTGACATAAATGAACTGACACCACGTGACACTCGCTGCAGGAGATGGATGGATAGCCAAGTGGACTGGCATTAAAAATAAATTAAGAATTTAAGAAATGTATAGATTAATATTCACAATCCATGTTTAACAAGATATTTGGCTAATTGGACTTCTTGTGACCCCCATTACATTATATCTAACAAACAAAAGTTTAGTTTAGATACATTTTATGTAATTTATGTAGATTTCAACTAAAAACACTTTCTAAAATGTTCACTTAAATATTTTAAACTTAAATTCATGTATTAACTAGAAATGTGTCATCATGCCACGGATGCCCCCGCATGCAGCCAAAATTTCAAATGTTATAATATTTAGTTCCAAATTTGTTTGCACAAATTATTTTTTTCATTCTAAGTTCAAAGCCCTTAAAACATTTCAATGTTAACACAAACCATTTTTATACAATGTTCAAGGCACTGAAATTATTCAGTCTTAACCATTTTTATACAATGTTCAAGGCACTGAAATTATTCAGTCTTAACCTTTTAAAAATAGCATATTGCATATTTGTAGCCAACATAATGGCTATATACATTTCCACAAAAGTATGAGTGCTGAAACTGAAAGTTCAAAATTTTTCCAACATTCAGGAAAGATAAGTTTGTCTAAAATCATTGAACCACGACCAAATTCAAACTTAAACTGCTTATTCCTAAGATGTATCTATATTATTTTCAAAGTGAAAGGGACATAACTCTGCCAAAAAATCATCGAACCATGACCAAATTCCAACTTGACCTGCGCATTCCTTTGACATATCCATATGTCAATTTTGAGTTGAATATGTAACACTGTTGGGTTGATAATGAACAGAAACTGTAAATTTCATATCATTTTCAAAGTGAAAGGGGCATTACTCTGCCAAAAATCATTGAACCATGACCAGATTCGAACTTAGTCTGCGCATTCCAAAAACATATCCATATGTCAAATTTGAGTTGAATGTGTAATATTGTTGGGGAGATAATAAACGGAAACTGAAAATTTCATATTATTTTTAAAGTGAAAGGGGCATAACTCTGCCAAAAATCATCGAACCATGACCAAATTTGAATTTGACCTGCGCATTCCTTTGACGTATCAATATGTCAAATTTGAGTTGAATGTTTAATACTGTTGGGGAGATAATAAACAGAAACTGAAAATTTCATATTATTTTCAAAGTAAAAGGGACATAACTCTGCCAAAAATCATCGAACCATGACCAAATTTGAACTTGGCCTGCGCATTCCTTTGACGTATCGATATGTCAAGTTTGAGCTAAATGTGTTGTACGATTGGGGAGATAATGAACGGAAACTGAAAATTTCATATTATTTTCAAAGTGAAAGGGGCATAACTCTGCCAAAAATCATTGAACCCTGACCAAATTTGAACTTGACCTGCGCATTCCTTTGACGTATCCATATGTCAAGTTTGAGTTGAATGTGTTGTACCATTAGGGAGTTAATGAATGGAAACTGAAAATTTCATATTATTTACAAAGTCAAAGGGGCATAACTCTGCCAAAAATCATTGAACCATGACCAAATTTGAACTTGACCTGTATTTTCTCATGACATATCAATATGTCAAGTTTGAGTTGGGTGTGTTGTACCGTTGGGGAGATAATGAACGGAAACTGAAAATTTCATATTATTTTCAAAGTAAAAGGGGCATAACTCTGCCAAAAATCATCGAACCATGACCAATTTCGAACTTGACCTGTATTTTCTCATGACATATCCATATGTCAATTTTGAATTGAATGTTTTGAACCGTTTGGGAGATAATGAACGGAAACTGAAAATTTCATATTATTTTCAATGTAAAAGGGGCATAACTCTGCCAAAAATCATCGAACCATGACCAATTTCGAACTTGACCTGTATTTTCTCATGACATATCCATATGTCAAATTTGAGTTCAATATGTGCAAGGGTTATTAAGATAATGAACGGAAACTGATGATGACGGAAGGACGGAATGACGGAATGACGGAATGACGGAACAGGGTAACACTATATGCCCCTGCCATTATATGGCGGGGGCATAATAAAACAAGTTCTTAACTTTCATGAAAATTTGCATGAATCTAGAGGCATGTTGTATATAGATACAGACAAGATAAAATTATATGTTAATTTATAATTATAATTTACCTTATAATTATAGCCATTAAGGTCAAGGTCATGACCTACAATTTATGATTTATATAGATCATAGTGCTATTCATTTAGAAGAAATATCATTTACTACAATTTGTTTAAAAACAATATTATTCATTTGGGATTAATGAATTCAGAGTTTAAATGTCAATCCATTATATTGTAATAATTTCAATATAAGGGAAGTCATAGAAATTTCCTTAATTGAAATAGCTATCTGCTATTAATGGTATACAATTTTTTAACAAAGTCAGTTTCAATTTCATTTTAAATTTAATTTCACAACAAAATTATTATGATTGATACTCCAGGGAAATCTACACATCATCATGTGTTCCTCTCATGTTAGTTTCTCAGCAGTTAAAGAAAATATGATTAAATTATCGCTCAGCTGAACATTTAATAATAAAATATAAATCAGAAATCAATCAACACTAAGTGCAGTCATTACTTTTTTTATTGATATCATTAATTTTGTTTGATGTCCTGACATTTGTTTGTTAGCATTATTTGTTTGTCAGTATCATATGACATTACTTTTTATTGGTATCATTTATTTGCTTACCATAATTATTTTTTGGCATCATAACATCATTTCTTTGTTTGAAGGTGGCATTATTTGTTTGTTGGTACCATGTCATAATTTGATATTTGACATCATTTGCTTGATTTGATTCAAGGCATCAATTGATTTTTGGCACCATTTGTTTGTTTGTATCATTGTCATCATTTGATTTTTCGTATCATTTGTTTTTTAATCAAGGAATCATTTGATTTTTGGAATCATTGCATTTTCATCATTTGATTTTTTGTATCATTTGTGTTTTGAATCAAGGAATCATTTGATTTTTAACATCATTTGTTTGTTGAATCATGGAATCATTTAATTTCTAACATCATTTGTTTGTTGTATCATGGAATCATTTGATTTTTGGCATCATTTGTGTTTTAATCTTGGAATCATTTGATTTTTAACATCATTTGTTTGTTGTATAATGGCATCATTTGATTTTGAACATCATTTGTTTTTTTGAATCAAGGAATCATTTGATTTTTAACATCATTTGTTTGTTGTATCATGGCATCATTTGATTTTTGGCATCATTTGTTTGTTGTATCAAGGAATCATTTGATTTTTGGCATCATTTGTTTGTTGTATCAAGGAATCATTTGATTTTTGGCATCATTTGTTTGTTGTATCAAGGAATCATTTGATTTTTAACATCATTTGTTTGTTGTATTATGGCATCATTTGATTTTTGGCATCATTTGTGTTTTGTATCTTGGAATCATTTGATTTTTTGGCATCATTTGTTTGTTGTATCAAGGAATCATTTGTTTTTTGGCATCATTTGTTTGTTGTATCAAGGAATCATTTGATTTTTAACATCATTTGTTTGTTGTATTATGGCATCATTTGATTTTGAGCATCATTTGTTTGTTGTATTATGGCATCATTTGATTTTGAGCATCATTTGTTTGTAATGTATCAAGGAATCATTTGTTTTTTGGCATCATTTGTTTGTTGTATCAAGGAATCATTTGATTTTTGGCATCATTTGTTTGTTGTATCAAGGAATCATTTGATTTTTAACATCATTTGTTTGTTGTATTATGGCATCATTTGATTTTGAGCATCATTTGTTTGTTGTATCATGGCATCATTTGTTTTTTGGCATCATTTGTTTGTTGTATCACGGAATCATTTGTTTTTTGGCATCATTTGTTTGTTGTATCAAGGAATCATTTGATTTTTAACATCATTTGTTTGTTGTATTATGGCATCATTTGATTTTGAGCATCATTTGTTTGTTGTATTATGGCATCATTTGATTTTGAGCATCATTTGTTTGTAATGTATCAAGGAATCATTTGTTTTTTGGCATCATTTGTTTGTTGTATCAAGGAATCATTTGATTTTTGGCATCATTTGTTTGTTGTATCAAGGAATCATTTGATTTTTAACATCATTTGTTTGTTGTATTATGGCATCATTTGATTTTTAACATCATTTGTTTGTTGTATTATGGCATCATTTGATTTTGAGCATCATTTGTTTTGTTGTATCATGGCATCATTTGTTTTTTGGCATCATTTGTTTGTTGTATCAAGGAATCATTTGTTTTTTGGCATCATTTGTTTGTTGTATCAAGGAATCATTTGATTTTTAACATCATTTGTTTGTTGTATTATGGCATCATTTGATTTTGAGCATCATTTGTTTGTTGTATTATGGCATCATTTGATTTTGAGCATCATTTGTTTGTAATGTATCAAGGAATCATTTGTTTTTTGGCATCATTTGTTTGTTGTATCAAGGAATCATTTGATTTTTGGCATCATTTGTTTGTTGTATCAAGGAATCATTTGATTTTTAACATCATTTGTTTGTTGTATTATGGCATCATTTGATTTTTAACATCATTTGTTTGTTGTATTATGGCATCATTTGATTTTGAGCATCATTTGTTTGTTGTATTATGGCATCATTTGATTTTTGGCATCATTTGTTTGTTGTATTATGGCATCATTTGATTTTTGGCATCATTTGTTTGTTGTATGAAGGCATCATTTGATTTTTGGCATCATTTGTTTGTTGTATCAAGGGATCATTTGATTTCATCAAGGAATCATTTGATTTTTGGCATCATTTGTTTGTTGTATTAAGGAATCATTTGTTTTTTGGCATCATTTGTTTGTTAGTCATTTGTTTGTTGGTATAAATTAATTTAATTCTGCATGAACATATAAAGTTCTTTTTGTTTTGCATTATTATGTAACTTTTTCCATTTTAAATGACCCAGATAATGTATGTAGTAATTTATATTTTTTTATCAACTTTTGGATATCAGTGAAGCTCTTTTATTTGCTGAGCTATTATATAAAAACATTATTATCAAGATAGTAGCTAGAAAATAATCAGAATTATTTGTTTTTCAATTGGTAAACTGTCAGTATTTGATAAACACATCATCACAAAAAAGCAATGAGAATTATACTTAAATATCATTTACACATTAAAAGATACCATTACCACAGGCGTCCTTAATATCAAATGTTAATGGGTTTATATTACATATTTATATCAGAATATTTAGATAAAATACACATTTGTGTATATCTTTATTCCAAATATAAATCTTCCAGTACAATATATATCAGTCACATTATGAAATATTATAGATATTCCTCATTATTTTATTAAATATATATAATTTCCCAGGAAATCTATGGAAATTTATAGATACTAAAATATAGTTCTATATAAGAAAGCCATAGAGTGCTTAAAAAATATTTAGTACCTGTAGCATTGTTATCTTGCAAAGGCACAATAACTGTTAGATTTTTTTCTAGAAATTAATTAAAATACAATTTTAAGGCCTGCACATAAAATCCAACTATGGGGCATTAATTCATGTCTTAAAAGTTTTCTTATTTTATTGCTGACCCAGCTGCATCATAATTTACTGAATTCATTCCATTTATCTTGAGATTTGAAAGTTTGAAGCTTCAAGAAATCAAAACTTCTGGGAAAGCTTACATAAGTGAGATTACACTCTTCACATTCACAAGGTATTTATAAACATTATTCACAGATGATTTCATCCAGAGCACTGGTTTGGGTATAAAATTTGGTTGCCTTAGCTATCCAACTTACTGTAAATAACTGCAAATCGGCTCTTACTCGGCAGTAATTAGTGTAACTCAGCTTTTTCATGAAGAAACCAATGCTGATAGTGAAAATTGTGATTGGCATATTTTAATTAGCCAGGTCAGGTGTTTCTAAAAAGGCTGATAGCACTGTAGCAATGTTAGGATACATTCAAATTTATTACATAGATAATACACGTGGAGCTCAGCTCGCAGAGACAAAAGAGAACACAGTAACTTTTTGATATCCTTTTAACTCTAAGAAAAATGTCAATTATTAATTGCTGACTGTTTATATTTTCTAGAAAAAGTAAGCAAAACATTATTTTGTTTCATATGACAGGAATGAATTGCATTAACAATCCTAGGTATTGTTGAAAACTCATTGTTCCATGCCAGTTTAAGTAATTGGACCCATCCTTGTTTGTACGTGACTGCTGGGGAAAAATAATGTTATGCTTAATTAAAGAGGTGACACTTTCTATATTTTTATCTGATATCAAGTTGTAAGAGCCGATTTGCAGTTATATGGGTAAGAGTTCGATAAGACTCCCTACGGTCGTCTTAATACGAACTCTTACCCATACTTAGCAATTAAACTAGTTTTATCATTTTTGTTGGAACCATCTTGTAATTTTATATATGTTTATATAATATGGCACATTAGAAAAGAGTATCAGTCAATGAAACTGCTTAAAGATGTTGTACATTTCAAAATATCTCATGAACATACTGAGTAAATATAATGGGGATGCACATCTTGTTTTTCAAACTGGCCTATAAATTTAGGTCAACTATATATGTGTAAAATGTTCATGTATTTTATCACTCCAGAGCAAACAATATCAGTCATAGAAAAGGCTTATTCAAGGTCAACATATCAATTAATCAAGGACAATAACAATATAACATCAAAAACCTTTTACAATAATTGAAAGACTGTTTTTATTTTTGTATACCATTTGGAATACCATACTTAAATTGGCACTTCATAGTGTAGATCATTCTCGTTCTTTAAGATTTTATTGACTTGTATTAGAGCAATACCTTTTCCAAAAAACCTTGATCAAATTGTATTTGTCATCTTTCATATTCTAAGACCAGCCTGCAAAATCCATGCAGATGACCAGACGTGCCTGTCTCCATGATTAAATCATTTATTTTAAATCTTGATTAATCCAAAAATTGAGCATTTCATATACTACAGACACAGTCACACAAAGACCCAAATCTCCATTATTTCTTTTACATTTATAACTTTGTAAATCTCAGGGAAAGTCGTTTGGGAAATTGTGTCATTATCACATTATAATAGTGGTCTAGACATAAAGAACATTAATCTTCAATTGTCAATGTCCTTACACAACACGCAGAAAGTGACTGTATATTCCTTAACAAGAGCTATCAGTGATCACATGTGTCGCCTCATGATGGCCAATTTCATGTTGGGACAAGTTTTGTGAGAGATGGACAGACAGACAGACAGTGATCTGAGTAGTGGCGACATAAATTCCTGTAAAGTTAGGATGAATTGTCCCAGTAGTATATGAGGAGTAGCGGGGACAAGTTTTGTGATAGACAAACAGACAGACAGTGCACTAGACTTGGTACTGATCATTCCTCTTAAGTTTGGATAAAATTGCACCAGTAGTTTATGAGGAGTAGTCCGGACAAGCTTTTGTGTATCTGGCAACACACAGAAAAAAACACCTTTTTATCAAAGGGCCATAACTCGGCCAAAAATCATTCAACCGGAAAACCTGTGCAATATGTGCAAGGACTTGAGCTACAGATCAATCCTGTAAAGTTTCATTGAAATTGCATTAGTGGTATAAGAGAAGTAGTCCGCACAAACTTTAAAAATAAAAATTATTAAAGGGCAATAACTCTGACAAAAATCATTGAACCGGAAAATGCTGACAATATGCACAACTAGACTTGGTACTGATCATTCCTGTAAAGTTTGGATAAAATTGCACAGTAGTTTATTAAGAGTAGTCCGGACAAGTTTTGTGACAGACGGACGGATGGACAGACAGACGACGGAGAAGTGATCCCTATATGTCGCCACTACTCCGTAGAGGCGACACAAAAAACCAAATAATGTATAACATGAATGATTAATGACAAACTGTTTAAAACACCTTCAAATTGGCCATAAATCTCTTTTCATTTATATTGAAATGCTTGTTAAAATTTAATTTCTGTTCACAAAAAATAAGTTTGAAAATAAAAAAGTTTTTTATTAATGAATTTATATATAAATAACTGATCTTGCCTTTTACCAATATTCCTGAAGAATTATTTTTTATGATATTTTATTATTTAGAGTAGTGTCTGTAGCTCAAAGTGATTATGGTTGTTGACTTCAAACCACTTGCCTCCATCTCACTGCTGTAAGTCCAAATCCCCACTGAGACTTTAGATTCTTTCGAGTGAGGATGTTCATAATCCACTTTAAGCTTATGGAACGTTACTCGGGTGCTTAAAATTATATATAAAGGGGCACCTGAGGTCTTCCTGCACCTGTTTTACTGGAATGTTGCCATATTAACTCAACTATGTTGGTGCGACATAACACAAAGAAAAAACAACAACAACAAAAAAAAAAAACAGTACAATTAACATCTTTTTGAAATGAATCTTTTTAGCTTCATATATTCAAACTGTATTTTATTCAGTAAATAATTAATTCAAAGGAACTGTTTTAAGCTTAATCAATATTTATTCTTTTGTCATTTCTGAAAACTTAAATGAGATAATATAATTCCTTTTTCCCCTACAATTATGAGAACAATTCCTCTAAATTAAAGAAAAGATAAAATTAATAAAAATTATTCAAACTAAAACAACTGAACTCTATGTTGGTCTTGGTTTCTAATCTTGTTTTAACCAATTTTATCAGAAGGTACGTAGATATATATCAATAATATTGAATCCCTTTGAAAGTCAAATTATAATGCAATCCTCTCCACCATAAGGTTCCTATCACAAATTCACATAAAGCCACCACCATTCTGCCACCATTTCCCTAAATGCCACCACCATTTCCCTTAATGTCACCACCATTTCCCTTAATGCCACCACCATTTCCCTTAATGTCACCACCATTTCCCTTAATGCCACCACCATTTCCCTTAATGACACCACCATTTCCCTTAATGCCACCACCATTTCCCTTAATGTCACCACCATTTCCCTTAATGCCACCACAATTCTCCTTCATGCCACCACCATTTCCCTTAATGCCACCACCATTTCTCTTAATGACACCACCATTTCCCTTAATGCCACCACCATTTCCCTTAATGTCACTACCATTTCCCTTAATGCCACCACCATTTCCCTTAATGTCACCACCATTTCCCTTAATGCCACCACCATTTCCCTTAATGCCACCACCATTTCCCTTAATGCCACCACCACTTCCCTTAATGCCACTACAATTCCCCTTCATGCCACCACCACTTCCCCAATACCACCACAATTCCCCTTCATGCTGTCACCATTTCCCCAATGCCACCACCATTTCCTTTAATGCCATCACCTTTTTTCTTAATGCCACCACAATTTCCCTTCATGCCACCACCATTTCCATTAATACCACCACAATTCCCCTTCATATTGTCACCATTTCCCCAATGCCACCACCATTTCCCTTAACGCCACCACAATTCCCCTTCGTGCCACCACCATTTCCCCAATGCCACCACCATTTCCATTAATGCCACCACAATTCCCCTTTATGCTGTCACCAAATCCCCAATGCCACCACAATTCCCCTTTATGCTGTCACCAAATCCCCAATGCCACCACCATTGCCATCAAACTGCTTGAAGAAATCTCAGGTATCATCTCAACAACACAATTTGTTCCAAGACCTGTTTGTCATTATGATTTATCATAAGAGTTTCTGTTGCCAGAGTGTAATATAAATGGTCACTTAGGGGATCTAATGGTCTTAAATTATACTCTCTGAGAGGAAAAGTAAAGAAATCTGAATCAATATATTTTCCTGTAAATGGAAATCAAGACATTCAACCTGGTATAATGGCTGGAACTAACATTGCTGTACAATGTTCTATTTCTTTAATGGAAATGTCCACACTATAACATAATAAATGTCAATTTTAGCATACAAAAGTTGCATTTAATATTAACATTAACTGTATGCATTAACTAAGGGACATTAACATTATCCACTATTAGTTTTCTTTAAGTGATATATCTTAAACATTATGCAATATAAAAATGTGGACTTTTTCAGACACTGAGTGATGTTATAATATTGGCATAAAAAGTGACATTCTTAGGATCAAATTTAGATAAAAAATGGTATTCTATAGGTAAATGTATATGTTAACAACATATAAAACTTGTGCAAAAAAAACATTCTTAAAATATATTTTATTAACATTTTATCAAACTTCAAGAATGTAAATATAAAAGAGTATAAGGAAGATCACTAGCAATATGAAAGAAATGAGGAACACTCGCAAGAAATTGAAAGTCACATGTGCAGTAAGCAACATTACCCGAACATTTAATTTAAGTCTGTATCATCAGCAATCGAAGCAAATTGGATCACAGATACAAAAATCATCAGTTCCCCAATAACCAAACTTTTAATTCTCTGAACTTTCACAGTCCAACAAAGAAATCAAACAAGATTGTATGGAAATCAAATTCAATTATCAAGATTAAGAATTGTAACCTGATGTCTTAACAATCCTGTTTTCTTGAAGGCAATGATACATGTATAAAGGCTGCCAGGTTATCTAACAGCAAATGTATTATACATATTTCAATAAAGGGCAATAACTCACAATGCAATCCAAAAGCAACTAAGACTGTATATAAGACAATTATGCTACAGTTAATTGTCACAATAATCTTTTTTCTTTAAGATCGTTTCTGTCATCATATTCTAAGACCATACATGGTTTAAATTTTAAAATTCTATTTTAAAGTTTTTATTCTGCCTATATCTCTATTATGTAACTGTAGACAAAGTGGAAGAACTAAAAGAAGTTGTAGAAATTTCAGTTTCTTATAAACATTAACCAAGGAAAGGAACATTTTCATTGTATTTATGTTCATCAGTAGACGACCATAACACTACAAAATTGCCATCAATTTGAACATTTGTGGCTGTAATGTAACAGGCAAAATTACATTATATTTATTGTCTAGACAAAAACATCTTATCTAACAATGCAAAAGATTGCTGACCCTCTCAGTTCTGCCTATATATGATTAAAAGTTGTTTACATTAGAGCTTATAAAGTATAATAATTTTTCCCACTTAACCCTTTACCTCATATATACGCGAAACAACGCACTTTCGCCCCCCCCCCCTTTTTAGGCCTGAAATAGTGAAAAAATGTCTTATTTGGGCCCCAAACACATGTTTTAGTTTGAGAAATGTTGCTAAAAAAAGTGAGCACTTTTTCGGCGCCGCCACCCAGCCAAAAGATACATCAGGGTGTTGCCAGAAGGGGGATGTGCGTTTGGGGGGTTTGAAGGGGGGGCGGAGTCCCCCTCATCGCCAAGAAAATTTTGGACTTGTGAGAGGCTTAAAATGACCCCAGGTCGATCATAAGGTAACGTGTAACCAACGCTGAAAAGCCTTTGACTCTATCTCAATCCCTTGAGAAGTTGCAGCACTTTGAAATAAATTTTGATGGAAAAAATCGAGGCAAAATAGTGATTTTTGGCAATTTTGAGATGTCCCCTCGTTGCCATGGTAACAGCAAATTTAAGACTGAGCATGTCGTTACAGAGGTAATGGTCCAGTCAACATTTGTGCCAAGTTTGATTTGTATTGAAGCATTTTTCATAGTTTCATAGCAGTTTGAACTTGTAAGAGGAGGCTTTTCAGTGAAAATGGCCATTTTTCACAATATGCTCATGGGGGAAAGGGTTAATGGTTACAATTTTCTTCTTTGATAAATGGAAATTTGTTCTCATTTGTTAAATGGGAAACATTTGTTAATTTTGTAAAAAAGGATTTTTCAAAAATTATTTGCAAAAATCATGGAAATTGCAAAACTTTATATGGTGGTAACTGTTGACAAACTAAATTTATGAAAATTCTTTACTGCTAAATGAATAATCCATTATTAAACTTTTATTGCAAATAGCATTATACTATATTAGAAATGGCATAATTCTATTCTGCAAATGACATAATTCTCTATTAATTAATTTTAATATTGCAAATGACATAAAGTTACATATTGCAAACAGCATAATTGCAAATGGTATAAAGTCATATATTGCAAATAGTATGATTCTATATAGAAAATGACATATAGTTATATATTGCAAATAGCATAACAGCAAATGGCATAATTATACATGTAGTTATTTTTAATAATTACATAATTGCAAATAGCATAATGGCAAATGGTATAAAGTTATATATTGCAAATACATGTAGCATAGTTAAAGTATAAATTGCAAATGGTAGGATTCTATATAGCAAATGGCATATATATTGCAAATAGAATAACGGCAAATGGCATACATACATGTAGTTAATTACATATTGCAAATAGCATAATGGCAAATGGTATATATTAAAGTTATATATTGCAAATACATGTAGCATTAAGTTAAAGTATAAATTGCAAAATGGTAGGATTCTATATAGCAAATGGCATATAAGTACTATATTCTATACTGTGCAAGGCATAATTCTAAATTGCAAATGGCAAAAATTATTTTTTTATTACAAATGACATAATTCCAAGTGGCAAAATTTTATCACAAATGGCAATCATTTTTCTCACAAATGGTAAAATATGAGTAACTCTGCAAATGGCAAAACTTATAATATGCAAAAAAGACCACAATTTCTTCTATTTCAACTAAAAGTTTCCAGTTCCAGAGCTAGTGGTTTAATTTCAATTATATCTTGCAGACATGTTAACTTGCAGGCATCAAGGGGCATACATACCACCATGTGGTTTACCAAATGAATGACATTATTCTAATAACATTATTGAATGTGATTCCTTCAAAAATATAACATTCTTTGATAGATCAAGTAAATTCTTCAAACAGTATTCTCATTTGGTTTCATTAATGAGTTTGGTTTCAGTAATGAGTATTTCAAAATGTCTTATTCCCTTTCATTTTCAGCTCTCATGAGTGTATTTCTAGAAATAACTTACTCAGTAGATATGGTCATTACAAATTTTTAATAAATGTCTATATATAAAAGAAGCTTCTTAAAGACAAAAAAAAGAGGAACATAAAATAAATATTACAAATATCATTTCTATAGGTGGAGCCTTTAATATTTATCTACTACAATGTATATCATACTTGATAAGCAATAATTATATATGTATATGATCAAAATAATTTTCTTTAAATCATTTTAACAAAAGGCAGTACATAGAGTGGACATCATACCAATCAAGCTTATTACATACTAAACCTTATAAACAAATTTTTACAGTTGCAGCTTCTAAAATAAGTGCAACAGGTCAACTACTCTATTGTGACTGATAATGCATCATGAAGCTATAATGGTATTAAAGTTTGTTTGTACTGGGGATGGGGATTAGCTAATGAAGAACCCACAACATTTGCAAAGTTCCAGATAACATTTACAGCACAGTATTTCAACTGCTCTTTTTTCTAAATAAAGTCTGTAGAAAATGATTATCCTATTCCTTAAATTGTGGACCTGAATTAATTAATACAGACAAGCATATTTTGTAACCTCTTGATATTAGCTCTGAAACAAGCTGAAAGGATACATACAAGGCCACTAGAATATATTATTATATAAATATAACCTATGCAGACACACAGATGGACAGACAGAAGTGAAACAACTCACCAGTAATATATCCGGGCCCTGGATCAGCATTCCTGTCATACGCATCAGTACTTTTACGCTGCAAAGGTTCCCTATGTCCATCATTCATTTCCACAATTTCACCTGTGTCTTTACTTGCCATGATTATCCAATATTTTAAAAATATCTCACTATATAATACACCTCTTCAATGTTTCTTTTTTTTATGAAAATAAAAATGGAACACTTTTTTCCTCTCACAGAACTCCTGCACCACCTGTTTCACATGAAATGTTATCAATAATTGAACTACTATATTGCTCTACCAGCCATCACACAGTAAACAGATATATAGTTTATAAACAGCTAGGCAGAGCTCTCATTATTTTGTACATACTAAAAAAATGATTATTAAAGCCTGAAATTTACAATGTTCAGTGAATTAAGTGGAGGCATATTCAGATGCATTACAATTGAGACATTTAGCATTTAAGTTTCAAGTATTAATGTCAAACACAAAGCATGCATGTTCTGTGAAATTAGTCTTGCATAAAGTAAATTTAAGCTATAAAATACATTGCTGATTGATCATAGGTTTGAGAAATTTAAATCAAAATACATGTAGTAGACTTACAAGCATTGAAAAGGAATCTTGTGTACATAAACAATTATATTTAGACATATAAAACATGCATGTATTAAGTTTTCAGAGGATCATATAAGAGCAATTCTAAGGTAAAATTATAGAAATAAAGATATGAGCCGCGCCATGACAAAGCCAACATAATGGGTTTGCGACCAGCATGGATCCACGCAGTCTGATCAGGATCCATGCTGTTCGCTTACAAGCCCTATAACAAGTAGAGAAACTGATAGCGAAAGCATGGATCCTGATCAGACTGCGCGGATGCGCAGGCTGGTCTGGATCCATGCTGGTCGCAAACCCATTATATTGGTTTTGTCATGACGCGGCTCATTTATAATTGCCCAAAAATAATTTAATAATTTTTATGTAAACATACAGACAATAGCACATTCTTGTTGAAATTCTTTAGCAATCTTACACAAGGAAAGTTCTACTGTATTCATGCAAATAATAGGCATAAAGCATAAAGCCTGCATGTTGCATGCCTGACAGGAATCAAATAAGACATAAAGCAAGCATGCATGAAGTTCTAAATTAGGAAATTCTACAGTAATTTCAGTAAATATGCGAACAATATAAGATTATAGGAAAATAATATATAAACATTATTTATTAAGTCTGCATGTTACAGTACTGATAGAAATCTGAATGGCCATAGACAAATGAAGAGATATTTAAAGCATTATTAACTGAAGTTCTTAAGGAACATGAAGGTTTACATGAAGGTTAACTTAAACATGTGTGTTCAAAGTCTGCACAAGAACATACAGTAAGTTGTTCATATTAGGAGGGGAATATTGCAATGTTAATCAAACATACAATAAGTTGTTTGGAGGGGAACATTGCAATGTCAATCAAACATACAATAAGTTGTTCATATTTGGGGGGTGGGGTGGGGGAAATATTGCAATGTTAATCAAACATACAATAAGTTGTTCATATTTGGGGGGTGGGGTGGGGGAAATATTGCAATGTTAATCAAACATACAATAAATTGTTCATATTTGGAGGGGTATATTGCAATGTTAATCAAGCATACAGTATGTTGTTCATATTTGGAGAGAAATATTGCAATGTTAATCAAACATGCAATAAGTTGTTCATATTAGGAGGGGAATATTGCAATGTTAATCAAACATAAAGTAAGTTGTTCATATTTTGAGGGGAATATTGCAATGTTAATCAAACATAAAGTAAGTTGTTCATATTTGAGGGGAATATTGCAATGTTAATCAAACATATAAAGTAAGTTGTTCATATTTGGAGGGGAATATTGTAATGTTTATCAAACATACAGTAAGTTGTTCATATTTAGAGGGGAATATTACAATTATAATCAAACATACAATAAGTTGTTCATATTTGGACGGGAATGTAGTTATATAGTTTTATATACACTGCTGCAGTCAATTTATGAAAAAAATCTCTCTTTTTTATTCTCTTAAAACAATACTGTATTTGAAATTTGTTATAAAGATTCCTGACAGGTTATATGGCCATATATAAATTGTAGTAATTATAAGGCTTGGGTTATATTTCATTATAACCATTTATAAATGGCCATTAATATCCTGTCAAAAATCTTTTTAACTGTTAATATAAGCTTGTTGAGTGGAAGCAATTAGACAGTTATTTGCCTTTAACATACGAGGATTGATCAAAAAGTTCTTGGCCTAAGGTACTTCCGGTAGTCAGACAACCCACTTTTTACTAATGATCTTACTTTTCAATATAATCACCCTCTACATCAATGCACTTTTACTCCAACTTGTTTAACCCTTCAAAATAGAACTCTCTATTTTGGTCCTCAAAGAACTCATTGACCACCTCCATGACACCTTCATTGCTTCCAAAACTTCTACCACAAAGCTTGGTTTTCAGTTTTGCAAACAGGTATAAGTCAGAGGGGGCCAAGTCCGGAGAATATGGGGGATTGGGAAGAATTTCAAAGCCCCAGTCAGTTGCAGCAGCCATCGCAACTTGGGATGTGTGAGCTGGCGCATTGTCGTGCAGGAGCAGAACTCTTAAATTTAAGTCAGTTTGCCCCTCTTTTACGTGTGATTTCTCAATTTTTCCGCATAGTATGTACCGTTCATGGTATAACCTTGCTCACTAAGATAGTCAACCCTGACTATCCAAAAAAGTTAAAGCCATCATCTTCCCTGCTGATGGCACCCTCTTGAATTTCTTCGGAGGGGTTGAGCCAGGGTGCTTCCACTGCATGCTCTGTTTTTTGGATTCTGGATTGAAGTGATAACTCCAATTTGTTTCATCCTGAGTTACGATCCAGTAGATAAAATCAGGTTCATCCTCGTAACGAGACAAAAGATATCTTGAAATGTCTGGAGGGGTATATTGCAATGTTAATCAAGCATACAGTATGTTGTTCATATTTGGAGAGAAATATTGCAATGTTAATCAAACATGCAATAAGTTGTTCATATTAGGAGGGGAATATTGCAATGTTAATCAAACATAAAGTAAGTTGTTCATATTTTGAGGGGAATATTGCAATGTTAATCAAACATAAAGTAAGTTGTTCATATTTGGAGGGGAATATTGTAATGTTTATCAAACATACAGTAAGTTGTTCATATTTGGAGGGGAATATTGTAATGTTTATCAAACATACAGTAAGTTGTTCATATTTAGAGGGGAATATTACAATTATAACTCCAATTTGTTTCATCCTGAGTTACGATCCAGTAGATAAAATCAGGTTCATCCTCGTAACGAGACAAAAGATATTTTGAAATGTCAAGCCTGGTCCGTTTCTGGTCGTCAGTCAACTGTCTGGGAACCCATCTAGCTGAAACCTTTGACATGCCATAGACATCAGTCAGCATGCCTGAACTGAACCACTTCACTAGCAATGCTTCAAAGGTCACAGCTTCTGTCGCACATGACCAGATTGTGCACAGCTTCGGCAGTTTCATCGTTGGTGGCCTGGGCGGCTGCTCATCACCTCCACTGCTCTCCCTGCCCCTCTTAAATTCATCAGCCCATTTTTTCACAGTGCTATAGGAAGAAGACTCTTTCCTAAGGGTATCCATGAAGTCTTCATGGATTGATTTCCTTGGGGGACATCCCTTTCTTACAGAGGTACTTAATGACGGCCCTGATTTCAACTTTCACCATTTGGTCTAAATGACAGACCCCTCTAATAATCAAAGTGTACTTTATCTGTGTAAAACTGTGTGCATCTTGTGTAACTCGGTCAGTAATCTTCAATAAGATATCCATATCGTGTGTAAATGTCAGTGTAGTGGCTAGAAGTATATCGGGCTGAGAACTTATTTATCATACCTCGTATATACAGTGACTTATTTTGGATCAAAATGGCATTTTTTTATATTCAATACCATTTTTGAGTTTTTTTATATATATTGTTTAAAGCATGAATATCATCATCATATAAAATTAATTGCAGGTAGTTTTACAGGTAAGAGGATCAGAAAAGTGTTTGCAATTGATTTTTATTGTTTCTGTTGTCATTTTCTGGTGGTAATTAAAGCTCCCCCACAGTCCTTTCCCCACCAAAAAGACATTGTTTTCAATTTTAGAGCACTCAAGAAAACAAATCAACTAAAATTATGACAAATAGCAAAATGTTTGACTTTAAGGAGCATGCTTCAAAAGTAATTATTCCAAGTAATAGTTTGTTGAAATAAGCAGCCATTTTCCACTTCAATTCCTCCCACACCACTCATTCATTGCTTGTATTTGTTCAATGCTTTAGCTGCAAGGCTCATTGATTCAATTAAGTAGATATAAATAATTAGAAAAGTGTTTGCAATTGATTTTTATTGTTTCTGTTGTCATTTTCTGGTGGTAATTAAAGCTCCCCCACAGTCCTTTCCCCACCAAAAAGACATTGTTTTCAATTTTAGAGCACTCAAGAAAACAAATCAACTAAAATTATGACAAATAGCAAAATGTTTGACTTTAAGGAGCATGCTTCAAAAGTAATTATTCCAAGTAATAGTTTGTTGAAATAAGCAGCCATTTTCCACTTCAATTCCTCCCACACCACTCATTCATTGCTTGTATTTGTTCAATGCTTTAGCTGCAAGGCTCATTGATTCAATTAAGTAGATATAAATAATTAGACATTCACTCAAGGATTTTAGCATCAAAGGAAGGAAAACACAAATATTTATTTACTAATGATGTTTTCTCCTGCATGATGGAAGTCTGATGATAATCTTTAAAGTGTTCTGAATTTAAATACAGTCAGAATTAAAGATAAATATTTACTATTTGCAGAAAACAAATTACTGTCTGGAAACAAGAGCTTCGAAAAGTTGATGACTTTGATGAAATGCAAGCATTATAAGGATTACATGTATATGTACCTTAAATCTTCTTCTCTCATAATGATGATTTAGATACAGAATTAATTGTTCTTAACCTAGTTAAGTATATTGGGCCTTAAACCTTGAAATGTATATTGGACTTACCCTTGTAAAGCATATTAGACTTTAACCCTTGTACAGTATATTGGACTTGCCCTTGTAAAGTATATTGGACTTACCCTAAACTAAAGTATATTGGACTTATCTTTGTAAAGCATATTTGACTTAACCTTGTAAAGTATATTGGACTTACCCTTGTTTTCATTTAGGATAGTCCATTAAACAGATAGTTAAAGAGGAATTTCTGTAATTGAGTTTGCAAGCTCTAAACTTTTAATATAACTCAAGTAGGTCTGGTATTATAACGGTTTTTATCACACACCCGTGCCGATTTTGCGACTCCGTAAATATGGTATTGCACGGCCGTGCATATATTTTGACGTGACGTCATTAGCGTTATACAAACATAGTGTAAAGACGCGCTAAATGTTAGCGTTATACTATAGGCGCGTCGATGAAAAATGACTCTTATTTCACTTTAACTGTCTTTATTTTGGGTATGTGATAAATAGAATATTAAATTCGTGTAAGTTCATTACTGAATTTATTGCACTCGTTGAATAAAATAATATTATGCCCGCCAGAGGCTCGCATAATATAATTTTATTCAACTCGTGCAATAAATTCAGTATTGAACTTACACTCATTCAATATCCTCTATATCTTAAATACTCCAGGTAATCATTACATGTTGTTTGGTGCAACTGTTGTAAACCATACACTGTTCAAGGAAACAGAAACATGAAACTTTTCCACAGGTAACCAAGTTAAAAAATGTAATTAAAACTAATAGATTACTTATAACAGGTGGCACGAATTTTCTATCAGACTTTAGATTAAATTAAAAGAACTTGTATACAAATAAAATTACTTTAATACCTTAAAGCTATATTTAATTGCAAAATATGATTTTAATGCAATTATGTTAAACAGTGATGATAATAATGAGGTAAATGATAATCATGTACAGTTTATTATTCTACTGAAATAGGCAACTAATGATTTGAAATATGAAAACAAACTAATGGCCTGTTAAAGCATCAATTAGTGTTGATTATGTATTCTGTAAACAATTCTGGAGTTTTAACAAGTAAATTCTTGTACTTGGTGCCTGGCCAAATCATAGCAGGCTTGTGCTATTAACAACTGATAAACAATGTATTTTTACTACCTATATAATTATATAATAGGTGACGGAATGTCTATTATAGTATAGTATCTATAATGAGCAGTTTTATTCTAAATCCTAAATTAACATGTTAAGAACCCAATTTATAATTAAATATTAATTCATTAAATTATATATTTCAATTAAATAAGTAGCTGTAATGAGGTTTATCTAATCCATTTGAATTGTAGAAACAGATATAATAAAAATCCAGTACTTATAGTATTAATTAGGAATAATCAGCTAACATGATGTTCTAATCCTAAAGAATACACTTGATGAGATTGTAAAATATCTCAGATAAAAGTACAAAAAAACACGTCTTTATAGCATATTTCTAAACAGCAAATAGTCATGCGAGACAAAAACATGCAATTTTGCAAATTCCAGTAACTCATTTACTACTAGTAATTAACCAATAAACTTTGCTCGTTCTTAAATATAGTGAATGCAAACTATTACATGTTATATTGGAACAAACTATGCTTCCTCTAAAATACAAACTTAGAAACATTAATTCCAGAATCTTGCTTCTACAGAAACACAAACAATAAATCGCAACACCACACACAGAATTGTACAACTTGAGTTAATAGCTGTCACAAAATATTCTCCAACCTATATATAGAAAAATCCCTGTGTATCTCTCACATCATATTTCCGTTTTCATTGGAAATTGAAATATTCCTAGCTTTATTGTGTTTGTCTCTTATGAAAGTGACTGATCATATAGTTATAACATCATATCCCAGTATGATCTATATCAGAAATATTCTCTGTGAGTGTTATAACTGTGGCAGTAGCTACTGTGTTATATTAGGAAGAGGTTACGAAGACTGGTGAACATACCGGTCTATTCCAGCTCCCCGCTTTAATATTGACCAAATAGCACTTATAGGATAACGCCATTAATTAATCCCATTTGTATAGGAGATAAATACGCCTATAGTCAATGTTTTCATTCCAACAGAAATCGTTGCTAAGTATAATCAATAACAAAATATTTGAATAACTTTTGATTTTTATTGAACTAAAATGAATACAAGTCTTTATTTTTGTTTGTAAACATCCTCTTGTTCTATTTTATAACAAAGTGGAATTTAAGCTTGAAGCAATTACTTTACATTTACAGCAATAAAACAACATGTCAATGTTGTTAATTATAATTACCTCCTTTTTTTATTTATGTTAAAGTATTGCCTTGTATCATCATGTCAGTTTTATAATGCCACTTTATAACTATAATCTAATTTTGATTTCAGAGTGGAATAAAAATCAAAACACTAAATTATACATATTCTATTATATAATAAAGAATTAGTATAATTATGTGATGCAGTGGCAGAACTGCGCTCTGGTGAATTCAAAGGGGCTTAAACTGCCAGGATCTGAAACACCAAGTAGTTATGTCTAGTACTCGGGTAGCTTATCTGCAGGAACAGTGTGGTGGCCAAACTGTGCTCTGGTAAATTCAAAGTGGCTATCTTCTGTTATCCTGAGAGTAAACTACAAACACCCAAGAATGTGAATTGCTCACTCAGATATGGGTCAGAAAATAAACCAAGGACAATAACTCAAAAATCAAGAAATGCAGAGTACAAGTTCTTGTGCACTGACACTTCTTCTCAATGAGATCTATCATACTCTGTAGTTTCAAGTCAATAGCTTTTAAAGTGTAGGAAAATTGGCCAAGACAAATATAAAGTATTATAATTAACAAAGGGCAATAACTCTATACATCATGAAATACAGAGTACCAGTTTTTGCGCACTGCACTTCTTCTCAATGAGATCTATAATCCTATGAAGATTCAAGTCAATAACTTTTACAGTTTAGGTGAAATGGCTGAGATAAAAATAAAGTAAGAAAATAAACAAAGGGCAATAACTCACAAAATCATGGAGTACCGATTTTTGTACACTGCACTTCATCTCAATGAACTCTACCATCCTATGAACTTTTCATGTCCAAAGATTTTATAGTTTAGGAGAAATGGCCCAGACAAAAAATGAAATATGAAAATAAACAAAGGACAATTACTCTAAAAATAAAAAGTGCAGAGTACCAGTTCTTGTGCACTGCACTTCTTAATGAGATCTATCATCTTATGAAGTTTCAAGTCCATAGCTTTTATAGTTTATGAGAAATGGCCCGGACAAAAATAATGTATGAAAATTAACAAAGGGCAATAACTAAAAAAATAAGAAGTGCAGAGTACCAGTTCTTGTGCACTGCACTTCTTCTTTAATAAGATCTATCATCCTTTGAAGTTTCAAGTTCATAGCTTTTATAGTTTAGGAGAAATGACCCGGACAAAATTAAAGTATGAAAATTAACAAAGGGCAATAACTAGAAAATTAAGAAGTGCAAAGTAATGATTCTTGTGCAATGCACTTTGGTTTATTAAAAGAAGCATGCATACCAAGTTTGGAGTCAATCTGACTTATTATAGTGACTGCATTATGCTCCGGACAAGCCTTAGGGGACACCGCCGACATAAGTAACCCCTATAATTATGTCACCTTTTCAACTTGCGACACAAAAATGCATTTCATGTTTGTAGTTTAATAATAATAATGGATGAATTGTCTAGGAAGAAAAAGTCAGTGTTGTAACAAAAGAAGCAGAAACAAGATTTATATGTCTGGTTTATATGTAAATAAGACATTCTTACTTTCTCCTTAACCTAACTTTGCAGAATCAATTAAATTGCTTTCCTTCCATGATATCAAAACAACTATTATTAACTGATATGTAGTCATAAAATATTGCTTTTTAATTACTACATGTTGGATTTGGTTGAATTCTTATTTATTTGTATATTCTGTAAAACAGCTGAATGGAAATATATATGTCTATATATGGGTCACTGTTACATTTCAATTCGATGTATGGGTCTCTATTTTTATATGAACACAGAAGAGATAAATTATTGACAATTTTTAGTTTCAAGTAAATTATCTTATTTTCATATACTGATGAATAAATTCAACTTTTAAATTAAAAACTCCCAGTTTAAACTAGGTTTTTAAGGTACTATTTAAAAGATTCTTTTTGGCCCTTTAAAGGGCGCAGGGTGATGGTGTATCAACATGGCCTTCTAAAGTTAATTCAAAATATTCCCCAGAAGTTAAAAGTGGTCCAGTAAATATTTGTCTTCTGGTTTTTAGCGTGTAGCATAGATTCATTGAATACCTGCCTTTAAAGTCTGAACATTTTGGATTCGCCTCAGTTCACCAACAATACGGAAGCATTAATAAGTTTTCAAAAAATTGAAACCTATTAAATTTTTAGGCATGAGTAACTTGGACACTGAGACTAAAATAATTGCTATTATCATATCATATTTTGTCATGATCATATACATTATTTTAGACATCTGAACCATTTCACTGGCTTGTTTACTCTGATCAATAAATTTCATTAGTGAATGACTAAATGAGTCATATTATATTTCCAGATATTTTATGTGATTAAAGGGTAATATCATATTATAGATCTCAATAAATGATTAATTACACATCAGCTGCAGTATAATATTACCTTGTTTAACTACCAGTAGTTACCTTGTTTACAAACAGAAGTTACCTCTGTTTATGACTGAATTTCTGACAATTGTTTTCCAACAAGAAACATGGCAATGCCACGAAACCAGGTTTTCAAAAATGTTGTTCTGATTCAAAACTGGTACCAACAGCAACAGGTTGCCCATTCCCCTATAATTACGCATATTCTTGGGTTTATCCAGTTCCCTAAAGCTTTTTTCCACGTTATCTACTTACCAAATTCCTTTCCCCGACAGATACGCATTTCTACTACCGTAAATTTAATCCAATAAATCAAAAAATGTCACTGTGACCTTGACCTTGGAGCCAGCCATGCGGAACATGCGTTCTGCACGTCATCTTGATGTGGTAAACATTTGTCTGAAGTTTCATCAAAATTCTTCAAAGGGTTGAAGAGTTACAGAGCGGACAGGATTTTCAATGTTTAATGTCACTGTGACCTTGACCTTGGAGCCAGCCATGCGGAACATGCGTTCTGCACGTCATCTTGATGTGGTAAACATTTGTCTGAAGTTTCATCAAAATTCTTCAAAGGGTTGAAGAGTTACAGAGCGGACACAATTTCGTTTGACGCCCGCCCGCCCGCCCATCCGCCCAGCCGCCCATCCGCCCGCCATACCCCAATCTAATAACCAGGATTTTCAAAATTGAAAACCTGGTTAACAAGATCAATGTAATACATTAGTTATTTCATAAATATCAGGTGTCCTGTATCATGATTACACTTGTTTGATATCAAAAGAGCATCAGGTACTTTATATATAAATGTTTCAGAGTTCAATGAGCACACAGGGCAACAGACGATGAAAACAATACTTGATTTGATAGATAAACAAAAATGCACTTAACTTTTCCCTAGCTGGATAGGAAAACAAAATCCATGGGTAATGCCTTCAAAAGTGGAATAATTCAGACAAATTCATGACATGGCCCAAGCAGATATTTAAGTCTCGGTCAGGCCTAAAGTTATGACATTCAGCATGAATTTATCAGAAGTTTCACTTGATACATTGTTGCAAAGATAGAACTTTTGAAGATAAACAAAAGGAAGAAACGTCATATTCAAGTCAGTGCTACAATATAAATAAACTGAGACCAAAGAATTGTATGAAAATTCTAATTAGAGAAATAAGTACTTGAATGCCGACTTGACGCTCAAGGGTTACCATTAAAGCTATACTTAACTCATAATTAACTTATTACTGAAATATATTATTTCCAGCACAAAACTATTGTTGCAATGTATGTGACAATTGTATTTGTAATACATTTGGAAAATGAAACAAAAAAAAATTTACTGTTATAATGATATTTTCTTGTTCAGCTCGATTGATATCTTTTATTTACTTTGATATATTTTAATTTTAGCATATAATTTTAATGAAATGTTACTATAAAATAAAGATAAATTTAGTATGTTCTAAATCTCTTTTGATGGACTGAAATAAAAAAATTGTGTTTTCATTACAATGATCAGGCATATTTTGAAACACTTTTACTCAGTGCCACTTGTTCAACAATAATTTTATATTAGTATCAATAATTTAATACATACAAAATAAGTAAAAAATTCAGAAGTAATTCTGATAAATTTGTGGTTGTCTTTTACCATACAATTGTGTCACTTCTAACAAAATTAAATATCAAAAGTTTAAACAATCTGATTTAAAAGCCCTATAGCTTGCATATTATATTGAAAATCAACAGAAAGTTATCCCTATAGGGCCATCCTTAAAAAAATGTTTGTTTGCAGTAACGCGACCTACTCACAAAATTTGCCCCTACTCAAAAGTTTTTTTCATGGTCTGGATAAAAAAAATTTTTTTTTTAATCAGAAAATTATGCCTTGTGCTTTGTTTTTGTTCTTTTAAAGGTTAATAGAAGAAATAAAATGTATGTATTATTTTATTAGAATTTATTTATTAATTGTTACCAGATTATCAAAGCATAAATTGTCCAGCATTTTGAAATTCCATGTTTATTTGGGAGTACAGTTCAATAAAAAAAAAAAAAAAAAAAAAAAAAAAAAAAATCGACCTACCTACCCACCTTGAAAATTCTGGGTTGGGTTACTGCAAACAAACATTTTTTTAAGGATGGCCTAGAGATGAAAGGAAGATTAAAGGAGATTATTGGCAACAGAATCTGGGAGAAAATTATACCATTATGTCTTAAGAGACTGTCAACTGTTGAGCCTCCCCAATAATTAAAGACTTTGTGAAACCTTTCCCTGCACAATCATCTTTTAAGGAAGCTGTAGAATATAGAGTAGAGATATTACGAGGCAATCTACAAGAAAGATTGTTACTGCCGTAATCATGTCTTCAATAAAGTATTGCATTAGACAGGTCACAGTGAGTACAATTTCAGTACAGTCAAATTAGGCCTTAAAAGACACACTCTATGTCAGAATGGTTAGCTTCCTAATCTTTTAATCAAACAAATGAGGCAATGAATTTTGGTCACTATGGAAGTTAAAATTAGTACCAATTACAGTCAACACTTTCTAATTATGACACGTCTAGGAATTATAATCAAGAAAAGTGGTCTAACTGAATGTCGCCAGCCTGCAATATTTTGCAAAATACAAAATTTAAATTAAGGCATTAAATGTAAAGACAAGACTTTAAATATATAAATATGTATATATTCATTTTATAATCAGGGGTATGCATTTGATATTAAACACAGAATTGACTGTTTTGCTACATTGTAGCATCTAGTATATGTAAATTACTCTATATTATTAGTCTGTCAGTACTATAAATACTCTATTATGTAGCAAGCATTATTTCCATGTCAATAAGGTACATCTATTGTCAGTACCGTAACATTCCTATTTGATTGTTTGTTCGCTTCCGCGCCATTGTTATAATAAATCATATATATATGACAATGTCCAGCCAGATTTATTGTAATAATAATACATATCTCCTAGTAATTATGACTATGTCTAGAATGTAATTTTTCTGGAACTTAACTACTCTATGCCAATAATTGTTTTTCAAACAGTTAATGAATAATATACAATAACATTATATCATTCATACATACAATTAATCATTAATAAACAATGCATCATTCACACATGTAATCAATTAAATATATTCAATATCATGTCATACAAAGACATATTAACATATGGTAAATTGATAGCTTCTAATAATCTAAAAATTATATTACAATATATGCAGCTCTAACATTTGCATAAATATGCTATAATTTTTCTGTCCTGCAAAATTCCTGAAATTTCCATTAATTACTTGCATTTTTAATATTATTTATGAACATGAGACAAATTTTAAAGGCTCATAGTTTTATTCAATAAGACAGTCTGACATTTTTTTTCTATGACCATAATGGTATTGAATTGCATTTAGCAACAGTGGCAGAAGGTTTAAGCTGAAAGAACCTTTAAATAACCTTTCAATTTTATTTAACTTACAAGACATAAACATGAAAGCAGTCTCAAGATTTTTATATGCGTCAATATCAACTTAAAAAAAAATTGTTAATTCAGAATATGCTAACATTTGTGAATATATTATGTACTTCTCTGATCTGTATAATTATATCAAAACATTATTCTTAAATTGGATTTTTTAAATATATTTACTAAGGCATGCAGCTTATATTGTATTAAGGTATCATATTGTTTGTTGGGTTTTACATCGCACATTAAACACAGGAGTATTGATCATATGGTTGCTTTCCATCTTTACTCAGGTGGAGGAAGACCTCCAGTGCCTTTCCGTGCATAATTTCAGGTGTGAACAGGCACCTGAGTAGAACCACCAAATTTCCATAAGCTAGCTCAGCTTCCTGACATGAATGAATCCAAGTCCTTGTTAGGACAGAATGAATACCATACTTATAATGTTTTTATGCTCCAATCAAATGTTACGATGGCTTCCCAACCCCCCAGGGAATAATTGTACCTTGAAACAATCAGAATGTAAATCCCTTCCCAATGTCCCAGTACTGTCAGATGGATCATGGGCAATTTTAATACAAGAACAAAACCACAATATTGCCCAGACAATGCTGGCGTGGAAGGTAAAAGCTACAAACATTTCTACCATTATTTACCACCATCAGAGAAAGAGCAAAATAATTAACAAGGTATCCACCATACCCTAAAATCCTCAGCAGCCTAAACAACCAGTCAATTTACTTTTAAACATAGCCCCTTGACAACAACAATTTCCTTTTAAACAAAAACCAACTATTCCTGTTCTGTTGCTGGAAAAATTGGTAAGTATTTATTAACCTGCAAGAAACTTTTGTTATTTGTTCACTCTATAACCACATAAGAAATTGACAAATATATAAGCTATATATAAGATATCATTCTGACATGATTCCCTGATACCAGAAAAATAACCAATCAAAATGTGAAATATAAAGACCTTGACCTTCGAACAAGTGACCCCATTATGACTAATAAATATGTGAAAGACTTTGAAATGAAGACTTTGTGATAAGAAGTTTTCAAGAAAATAAGCGGAAACTATACTTACATTTAAGGCCCCTGTGACCTTGACCTTTGAACTAGTGATCCCAAAATCAATAGGGGTCATCTAGTACATATGGCTATTCAATTATGAAAAATGAAGACTTTGTGATATATAGTTTCTATGATAATGAGGGAAAAACCATTCTGACATTTAAGGCCCCTGTGACCTTGACCTTTGACACAGTGATCCCAATATCAATAGGGGACATCTACTAGGTATGACCAATCAATATGTAAAATATGAAGACTTTGTGATTGATAGTTTTCAAGATAATGAATGGAAACCATTCTGACATTTAAGGCACCTGTGACCTTTAACCTTATCCCAAAATCAATAGGGGTCATCAAATAGTTATGACCAATCAGTATGTGAAATATGAAGACTTTGTGATAAATACTTTTTATAATAATCAGCGGAAACCATGTGGTCTACCGACGGGCAGACCGACCGACATTAGCAAAACAATATACTTCTTTGAAGGGGGGCATAATTAATTTCAACCCTTAAAATATAACAGAAAATGTTTATCCATACAGGTATTATTTGCTATTGTACTTGTTACAAACAATAACACCTTCATTTTTAGCAAGTAAAATTACCTTTATTTAATAAATGATTTAATTTAATCTTAATAATTGATACAGGACTTTGAATAAAAGTATTTCATACTGACATAGAAAACCTAAGTGGTCAAACGCGGATCATGCAACTTTTTCGAGGATACAAAAATATTGTATATTATATATTATTATATATAATAATATATGTGCTGGGATACTTATTATATAAATCAATGAAACTTAAGGTTTTTTTTTTTTTTTTTTTTTCATATAATTTTTTATATCAATAAAAAAATTTTTCATTGTTTAACCCTTTACCCCATATATACGCGAAACAACGCACTTTCGACCCCCCCCCCCCTTTTTTAGGCCTCAAAGAGTGAAAAATTGTCCTATTGGGCCTAAACACATGTTTTCGTTTGAGAAATGTTGCTAAAAAAAATTGAGCACTTTTTTCGGCGCCGCCCCCCATCTAAAAGATACATCAGGGGGTTGCCAGAAGGGGGATGTGCCCCCTTCTGTTAGGGGGGTTTGAAGGGGGGCGGAGTCCCCCTCATCGCCAAGAAAATTTTGGACTTGTGAGAGGCTAAAAATGACCCCAGGTCGATCATAATGTAACGTGTAACCAACGCTGAAAAGCCTTTGACTCTATCTCAAATCCTTGAGAAGTTGCAGCACTTTGAAATAAATTTTGATGGAAAAAATCGAGGCAAAATAGTGATTTTTGGCAATTTTGAGATGTCCCCTCGTTGCCATGGTAACAGGAAATTTAAGACTGAGCATGTCGTTACAAAGGCAATGGTCCAGTCAACATTTGTGCCAAGTTTGATTAGTATTGAAGCATTTTTCATAGTTTCATAGCAGTTTGAACTTGTAACAGGAGGCTTTTCAGTGAAAACGGCCATTTTCCACAATATGCTCATGGGGGAAAGGGTTAATAGACAATGAAATATGGCTTTTTTTTAAACAGCTTAAATTAAGTTTAAATGATACATATGAGTTTTAATGATACAAATGATAAGTATTCAGTTAGTCAGGTAGTTTCACATCATTGGCAGTCCCTTGATCATTGCAGTGATTTAAAGAAATTTAAGTACTAAGAAAAAAAATCAAAAATATTTTAACTGCAAAATTTCAAAAATTGAATTAATTTTGATTAAAATTCTTGCATTGCTTTTGAGCATTGAGGTCGTTTTTCTCACAATTATTTTAATACGGAAGTAAATGTTACCCGTGTGAAATTTGTACCAATGCACAACTTCTCCACATACCAATGATGTAAGTTGACGGGCACTTTCAACATGATTTTCAAACTCATTATCAATGAAAACTCAAATTTTCCAAGCAAATTATGTAAAGACCTTTTAAGAGGGAGAATATCCCAAGAAAATGATATTGATGTTTTCTCCCATATACCTGTCAGTTCTCAAATTCAGCTGATTGAGGAATGGCTAGAACCCACTGTACATATATACAGTCCGACCCCGGTTATTCGACAACCCATTATTCGAATACCCGGCATTATCCGAAGTTGATCAACGGTCCCGTTTTCATCTCTATATAAACTAATATAAATACCAACGTATTATTCGAAATGCATTATCCGAATACCTCCTATTTTTCGAAGCAAAATTTCCGGTCCCGATTATATCATTATATAAGAATTTCATACCTATTATTCGAAGCCAGACTAATTGGCACTGATTGACTCTCTGACCGTCCCGCCTTGTGAAAACTTTCCGGAAAAACTTCTAACAACGGGCGTGTATTTAGTTAATCGTGATAATAACGATTTGCGTGTACATTTTCAACTTTAATTACCGAACATTAATTGTACGCTTTTAATTGGACGGTTTTAAAAGTTTCAAAATAATTATTTTATTAATGAATGAAACTAAACAAATGAACTAAAACTGTGATATTAATTGGACGGTTAAATCTGTTCAAATTAAAGATTTTAATTAAAAGAATGGATTAAAAAAATAAACAAATAAAAACAAACAACTAGCGAACTGTGTCATGTTTTTCTTTATAGATGTGAATTCCCAGTTTCTATTTCAAATCAGTGCAATATGTCTACGTTAGCACAGATATACTGGCTGAGCAATCTTGGATGTTTAATAGTACCGAAATGTGACTGGTGAAAATACATTTAGAAGTGAAAAATCATATGACTTTTTTCAAGTTGCTTGTTTATATTTGACTGAAGATAAAATATTAATATTACTTGTATAATGTTGAATACATTTGTAATGCATGTACATGTATATCTATGATTTAAATCCTGCGCCGTGCCCGATGTTGTTTTTTTTTCTCTCATACGGAAGATGACAGCGATATTTTTAATGTTCATGCATGTTTATATTAACCTATACGCTGTGCTACAGAATCTGGAAATAAAATGCAAGAAGTTATGTTTAAGTTAACAATAAAAATATTTTAAACATTTATCATTGTTTATTTGTTTAAAATTCTCGATTGATTACCGGTAACAGATGAGTTGTAAACATTTAATTTCGCTAGAATTTGCGATATGGTCAAGTGGTGTAGTTTTTGTCTATCACTATGTTCGGATTTGGATTATTCAAACCCATCGATTTTTCGAAGTAAATTTTCAGTCCCGGGAACTTCGAATAATCGAGGTTGGACTGTAGTTCATACATTGTAGCAATAATTTTAGATATTTTTAATTTTCAACCTTTTTTTCTTTTAATTTGTTATGTAATTTTGTGTCAATATTTCAAAGGTACCTACATTGCATTTAGCCATAAATTATTACAGTTAATTATCTTTATTATAATTTATAAATATCATTTTTAATGTTTTCATTTAAATTTAATTTTGGAAGAAGCTTGCCATAAAAGATATAATTACAGATAAACTACCCCACTAACTGTATATGCTAGGACTGACAAATATATGTACAATTCATTTGGATTTTCAGGCGTTTGGAAAAACCCCAAACAGATTTTTTACAATGTTAGCTTATCCGAAAACCGGTACACTTGACACTGATTACAGGGTATAATAGAGTAACAAGCTAATATATTCAATACAAAAGCTAAAAACAACAATTACAAACCTTCCGTGTCCGAAACTGGTGAAAAGTGTCCTTTATTTGTCATTTCCAGAACGATAATGCGACAGTTTGTGCTTTCTGCTACCCAATTAGTGGTTCTAAAAATAGTTATGTCAGCCTCTGCAACTTGTTTTACCGATTTCCAGAGAACGAAAATTTGCGCGGGAATCACGGACTATTCTATGCGCTTTTCGACTTGTTGTTTTTTTGTTGTTGCTGTTGTTTTTTGCGGACCCATATAAATTAGAATCTATATATTTATTAAATATATACATATGGATTTGGAACATTTTTATTGGAACACACACGCATTAATTACATAACATCCTTGATAAATCTCTATTTGAAAGAACAATAAAATGTCTCATGACTGACAGTACGCTTCTGTTATAAGTTGTATTATAAAGTTAATGAACAAAAAATGCTTATGTTGTATTTACTGTTGTTGTTTATTTTATCTTTATCTTTGTTGATGTTATGTCAATATCGCTAAAAAAGAAAAATAACTTTTCTAATAACTTTTCTAACGCTACCACTAGCATTATCGCAATAATTTTAATTAAAACTACCGAAAGGAACTAAATAATGTTTTCAGGAAATATAGATTAATACAGATGCCATTGTTTGACATAAAATATACAATACAATAAGGTTTTATTAATTATCCAACGAAACTCCTTTTTTCAAAGTCGCAATATCTCTGGATATTGGTGTTGATTATGGATCTGATACAAAATGTATTGTACTTTAATATGCAGATGATATTGTCTTGTTGGCAAAATATTAGAAAAATTTGCAATGTTTATTAAATGCACTAAACAATATAACTGGTGTAGCACCAACGATATGTTTATATATAGCAGTGTAACCGGGGATAAATGATTGAAGACTTGCTTCTATTTTATTGTCGGACATACAAAAATGAGCCTACAAACAAAATACAAAGGATTTACAAATAACTGATTTACAAAATAGTAAAATTATACATTTCATCCAATTCATCAATGGAAAAGAATAAATATGACATTAGAAATATATAAATTCTTACCAGGATCAGCATACAAGAACTGTCCATAAATAATGTTCAAGTTTACTAATAAGTAACTACTACTATCAACAACTTTACTGTAAAGTAAGTTATCAGTTACTCGTATAATGTGGAACTGGCGAAGGGAAATATTTTACTTAAGCAAGAAAATGTTTCGCGGGGATTTTAGGGTCATGCACGTGAAATATTAGTGAACACATTCATACAACCTTTCAACTTACAGTGACCTCTCATACGAAACAGACTATACAAAACATTACCACAGTTAGGCAAACAAACGACGACACAACAGTTAGGCGAATACCAACCAAATACAACATAACACGGAGGATACATAAACAGAAAACGATACACAGGTTACAGCAGTAAAAGTCAATTTGTCCATTTTAAATATTTATCTATATGTAGAACATTGTTTAATATCGTTGCACACACTTAATATCGTTGATGGAATATGTATTTGGGATTAATGTTGCAAGAGCACTTATATTTCAATGTCACGACAAAGTTGTAGCTCAAAGTGCAAGTCGGGCTCTTTGCCATCTTATTGCTAAATATAAACACGAATTTATATTGTAATATAAATTCGTGATATAAATCGGCTGGTGGTCCTCTGTACAATGTATTTACCCGCCTATATCATTCTACGGTTTGGCATGGTTCTGCTATCCGGGGTTTTCGCTCTTTATACTCCGAGCCATACGCCAAACGTCGCGGTTTCGGGTGAAATGGGATGGATACCCCCAGAAATCAGACAGTGGAAATCCATTGCTATTCATTTATCTAGAATGTCTAATACCTATTGTAGAGTAAACACTTTGTACTGCAACTGCAGCAAATAGGTCATGTAAGAAAGGTTTTTTCTATGTTAAAAAATTGTAATGCATACCAATTAAGTCATATCAGAATTTCAATTCCAAAACATACTATAGTGAATATTGTTACGACTAAATTTACAAAAACTGGGTGATACGAAGACTTAGATGTACGCATTGGAACGAAAATGCCGTTCTGTGACAGTATTGAAGACGAAAGCCATGCCATTCTTGATTGCTTTGTGTACGATGACTTGCGACAATCTTAATTTGATAAAGCTAAAACTGTAGATAGTGCTTTTGTAAGAAAGTCTAAAAATGAACAATTAATATTTCTGTTATGATACGTTATTGTGCCAAAACCTTTTTTTATATTCTACAACGTCGTCTTTTATTTCTTTGTAAATAATGCCATTGTACTTGTTTTAGACATGATAATGTATTTAACCTAGGTTTAGGTAATCATTGCTAATCAGTTCATGCAAGATTCAATATTGGATAATAATCAATCTTTTAAAACTTTTTTATGCGCGCGTTAGTGCTCCGATTGACAGTTCTCTATGTAGCGATGGTTACCTATTTTGAATTTTCTGTTTGTTTGTAATTGAACTATGTGATTCTTGACTAACTGTAATAGGTCTTGAATATGTTTCTCATTGATACAATGTCTCTTGAAATTCTTAAAGAATGGTAGTATGCATGTATAAAAATGTATGTATACGAATGAGACAAAAATAAAGTATGAATATGGTATATATATATGGTTTCATGCTTGTATCACCCTTTGCACTATTTTCTCAATTTCCCGCCCCACTAATGTAATTTATATACATCGAAAGGTAAGATACGATGTACCACAGGAGATATTGATAGAAAGTCAATCTCCTGTGGATATACAAATATAAATGTAGCGTTGAAAACCTCGGAAATGGTGTCAACAAATGTTTAAGACCTTATTTCGTTTTGAACCTGTATTAATAAATAACTTAGAAATAACGCAAAACTATCATATTAAATAAAGTTAACACAACCACCGAGGGTACTTCTTTAATTGTTGATCTTATTATTATTATAATTATTATTATTAATATTATTATTATTATTATTATTATTATTATTATTATTATTATTATTATTATTATTATCGTTGTCTTTGATGTTGTTGTTGTTTCAATAAAGTTGTTGTTTTATTAACTTATAATCAATTTGCTGATAAATAACTGATTATCATTATCTCCTTGGATTGAATATAGAAGCCAGTGTCTTTTTTTTCAATAATGTATTTTTATGTTTACGAGATGCATTTCAAATTACATATATAGTATGATATTTTATTCCCGCAATCAATGAAAATGCCCCCCCCCCCCCACCTACACTCCCAGGAGTGTTAAGCTTTAAGTTTTTGTACACATTTTTAAACAAATTGAATATCAAGTTTACGTTTCCTTTAAAAAATAAAAATCTTTGAGATTAATGTGTACGATCATCATCACTCGAATAAACATGTCTGAGACTATAAGCTTGACCACTTTGTGGCTCCAAACAACATCAGTATAGTTCAACTAAATACAAGGGAGGCAACTGTTCAAAACACGTGATTTGATATTGCAGAAAACAAAATCATAAGGATTTTCCATGCAAAATTAACACAATTAGTTTATTAATCGTTCTGTTACCTTTGCCCCAAATTGCAATATTTTGTTACTGTAGTACGTAAAAACCACTTTGGATTGCAATAAGTCCTCTCACAGACTTATAGTTAAATTTATATATAAAACATATGGACATTGTGACACACATCGTCATATGTTCCATTATTATAGTCAATTCATCATTAATAAATGCGATACACATGTGTCGCAGTTGTTTCATATATAATTGAGTTGTATGAGATGCATATATATTAACATATAATCAAATATCTTTTAATATATTTAAGATCATATTTGGCAAACATTTGAACATTCGATAATTTGAATTACATAAATCTGAATTTTTTTAGCTTGATATTTTTCGGATGATATAAATCCTTCGGAACGCGATTGAATTTAAATTTCGCCGCTGACAGTTATATGGATGGTACATGTATATAGTAATATACATGTTAGTAATGTACATGTTAATAATAATATATAGATATCATATGTAATAATATACATATATATAATAAATGTAGTTATATACAGCAATCCGCCTGCATCGATCAATAAATATGTTCAACTCAGTCTGCAGGATAGTTTGTCATAATTGAATACTTTTTTTTAAATGATTAATTCATAAACTTTCATCTTCAGTAGAGCTTGAATGTAGTTTGAATGTAGATCGATATAGTATTTATATTGATAAAAGTCTACATTTTATCTTCGGAATGATTTAGTTTTCACTCATTTTAATTCACACGAATTACATGTGTAATAGTAATTTATTGATGCGAAATAAACCATGATTGAGTTAAAGTAAGTATCATTTATTTTAATGTGCATTATGTTGACTAGTATTTGTTTAACTGTACACAAATGGACAGATTATTTTCTTCTAAATCACTAGTCGATTTTAAATAACATTATATGTCTAGTATATAATAAATATAACATTTTATTATATAATCCAGGGGTCCCTGGTTCGACCCTCTGGCAAGGCGTAATTTATCTGTGACAACAGATCTCAGATTTGAGTCTTATAGTCAATATCTCACCCTGATTAAGAAATCATGTTTCATTAGTAATTGGTCACTTGCGGAGAAATTGGTTATTACTGGTTAGTTATCTATATATAGAAAAGATGTGACCAAAATGTATGGAATTTTATAAAACTACAATGTATATATCTTTTGTAAAAAAGAAATATATTAGAATATTTCTCTAAAAAGCGCATGGTGCAAGTACAAAATCATTGCTAAGCGGCTATAATCCTACTTAAAATAGCAACATAATATTATGTTCCCTAACAGTTTATTCTTTTCGCACGTATGGCATTCTATGTTACAACTCTTTCGAAAATCGATCATAAAATTACTAGTATTGAAATATTATAATTTTGTCTTTAATAAATTTATAAAAATATTCATAGATATAGCTTTATACCATTTAAAATCAAGTAAACTAAACAAACAATGTGACCTTTTAAAGAAGGACATATGCATGTAAGTATACTCATGTATTTAAATACCACTAAAGAACATTGAACGAAAAATGTCTTATGACCCCCTAGCACCGATTTAAGTGAAAGCAAATTAGATATTTAAATATATTTTCGAACTAGAAAACCTTTTTTGGTATGAAAGTCTCGAGTTTTTAATGGAATGTTTTGTTAGATGTAATCGCCAGAGTGTGACCGACAATGACCATATAGGATTTATTACATTAGGTATCATGTATGAAGATTAGGCGAATCTGTAATTCTTATGATGATGGAATTCAAGTAAAACATAAAGAAAAAAGGAAAAGTCATAAAACAACTATAGTAAAAGATGTTTACTTATGCATTTGTAAACAAACAGAAAACACAACAAACATAAATTATTAAAATATCATGTGAAAATGTGAAAAATCTCGATTTGACTGAAATATAAGGCACCGGAAAAATTTATAATCCAACATTGACGTTCCGTGCACATGCTCTAGAAAACATATTTTGTTGATAGAAGAAAATTGAAATGATGTAACGCGTTTTGAACAAATTCCAGTACTTCTTTAATATTCGTTTAAACTATGTTATAATAATTTAAATGTTGAAAGTGGTATTTTGAAATAAAAAAAGATAAAATAATGTAAATCTGCGACAACAAATTTTAATAGCCCCTGGCATAATGCATTCTGTTATTTATTGTCAGTTAAATGTTAAGTTTTATATACAATCATAAACTTTTTATTATGTAACACTATCTTCGTTTTATTTATTCTCTCATTTCTCGTAAAGTCATTACGTTATTTTGAGACAAACCTTGCACTTGTCTCTTTTTAGTGCCTAAGCAAACAACGGCCTATCCTTGACGGGGTTGGAAGACATGCGGACAACAATCCTTAGAGTACTTGTCCGGTAGCCACTTGGCCTCGCCGCCACCTGAATCGAATATTAGTGACACTATTTGTTACAACTCGTTTAAAGCAAAACATTGTACAGGTGAAATATGGCTTCGTTATTAAAGTGAGAAAAATAAAGAGTAATAAATATTCTTTATATAATTCAATTACAAATTAACAAATTGCTATTATCTTGTTCCGAAACCTACTTTGTTCTCAAGTCGTGGTTTTCTCATCATTAATCAAGTTATAGTTAGTAATTCAAGTTTCCCTTTTCGTGCTTATATTATCAATGTACTTATTATTATTAACAGCAGTGTATTCTGCAGTATTAAAGCGATATTAAACTTTACAGCGGCTGTTACCACGGATAATTCCCCAGGGTGATCCAGTCGAAGAGTAACTTTCTAATAGGACGTTTACTGGCCACATAGGAAATAACATCGTCATGTAGCAGATTGGAATAAGTTTCAAATAGCTTCTAAAATGAACAGTGTTAGACCATCTCTAGAACAAGACGGGGACTCGTATCCACTACAGGATATTCAACACGCTCGAGGTGGGGCGTCAACGTCAAATAGTCGTCGAAATGTTGGAGATGATCACGTGATAGGTGGTAAGTGTGTACTTTCATGGTTTTCCTTCATATGGAATGATTTTTAAAAGGGTTATAAAGAAGACTATGTGTTATATTGTTGTTGCATGTATATGTGGGGCATTTTTTCCCTTCACCGCATAAACACATATTATATCCAATTATTGCGTGAAACTAAAATGGCGCTGTGACTCAGATGCCATATCAAGAATGTCCATTTTTTAATGAGATATAATCCATTTTCATAACATAAAATACACAATTAGTTTTACGTATTTGATAAATTACAGGACGCATTATATATATAACTTAAAAAAAAATACATAATATAAATAGTAAAACAATTCAAATAGCATCACTATATGAATAACCACATGCTGTATGTTATGTCCTACTTCATTATTTTATGAAGAAGAATTCATTATAAATAAGTATTACCGAAAATATACTTTAGTAACAAAACTGTTCAACATAAATAATTCCATATTTATCTCCTTTAAATAGATGTCTGTCTAAGAGGTCTTAGTCCTAGAAAATTCGTGACTTTCCTTAAATTCTGTTACAAACCATTATTTTATCCGACTTTCTATAAATAGTTGTGGATTAACCGAATAAAATAACAGCGAAACGTGGTACGTTGACATTTTTGCTGACAATGAACATTGGCATTGCGTGCAAGTATTTGCAATAATTTCATCTCTGAATAAGAATGTATTCAATACATGAAAAGCTTGCAAGAATTTTAATTAATACAACAATCATGATAAATGACAACCTTTATGTAACCATAAAACAACAGCAACAACAACATGAAAGAAATTTCAAGATTTCAGAACGAATGTTTACCTGGTGGAACCTTAGATATGTTTTACGTTTTCGGAGACATTTAGGTGAAGACATGCGTTAACATTTCTTCCACTATTCACTTATTTTCAAGATGAAATCATCTAATGAAATAACTTTGGTCATCCTTTTATTTTGACTCAGTTGTCGTGTAAGCGAAACAGAAAAATGAAGACTGTCCTGAATTAAGCAATCTTTTTGTTGTTGTCAAAACTACAATGTATATGGAATCTATCTAAATGCCTTTGTTAAAATAAAATATTTTTGTCAATCAGAGATGATTTCTGTTAATATAAGTTTAATGACAAAATAACAAGTTAAATGTATATACTTAACATCTGGACGACATCATTCAAAATAGGAACGAAAAAGAAATAAAATACACTGTATTTCCAAGTGCGGTTGCATGACATTCCATAAGAATGTAAAACATCAATATAATAACTTCTAATGAAATCTTAAAGAAAATAGTCATTCTACCCTGCACGCATTTGCTCTGATGTTTTGTTAATGACCAGATTCAATATTTTTCAACAACCTTTTTGTTATAAGGACTACAGTTTGCTCACATGCTTGTCTCGATATTTCTTAAGCTAAACTTATACTTGCTAATTGTCTTGGTTTATGATTTAGGTTTAGTCTCCTATTACTTGTACTACTGATGCATCAAACATTCCATTCGAACCGCACAATTAAATGGAAATAATAAAAATCCTAAATACTTTTATGATAATAACTGAAAGAAACATCCTGTAAGAGAACTACCTTTAGTGGCTTATGCTTTTCTTTATCCGCTTCTTTTTTGGTAAAAAGGTCTTTAAGAAGGAATCGGCTATTTAGAAAATCCAATAAAGCTGAATTGTTAAATGCATCAGTTAATACATAGGCATTCCATTATTTTCATGGTCATGCCAAAAGTATGCTCTTAAAATTATTGTATAGAATGTGATTTCTTGCTTTATTCTAAAAAATATAACCAATTGTCCAATTTTTTTAACATTTAATACCGCATGTGGTTGTTGTGGTCAGGTATTCCTTCAAATTGGGATGTTGCAACCACTCCTACTGATGAACAAAGAACTGATGCGAAACAAGAGGTTAACAAGGTTGACACTATTCATGATGAACCTTCTCAACATATATACCAAAATAAACATATAAGCAAATCTGACCACGACAGTGAATTGAAGAATATAGGCAACATTAACAGATCAGAATGGGATTCTGATTCAGATGTAGAAAATAAGTACAATGACAAGATAGAAGAACGCGAAAGAGACGTAAGTGATAAGCATGTGAAAGGTAAAGAGAAAAGTCCTTTGGAGTATAAAAGAGATAGTGATGGAGAATATACACCGGATCTGCCTCCAGCAGAGAAACTACACGAGTCATATTATGAAAGTCCTGACTCACCAGTTTCCAACTCTAGAAAAAGTTTGGTTTCTTTCCACCCACCAAATCGTGTAAGTCCGTTTGATGACAGTTCAAAGCCGAGGCCAAGAACTTACATTAAATCAATGTCAGAAGAAGATATACGAAGGAAAAAAGATATCGTTATTGGAGGTAACTACATGTTTATTTTTCTTCTTGCAGTACTGTGGTTATTCTATTACTATTATTATGTTCTATATCTCTGAGGATGTATTACTCAAAGGTAGCACAGCCACTTGCATCTTAACAGCTATAATGTATTTATATTACTGGTTCAATGTTTGATTTGTCCTAAACTTAGCATGTTTTAAATAATCAAGCATAGTTTTGTTCGAAGAGTGAACAACACATCAGCTTTATTATTTATACCGAATGTACAAGTCAATTTTCATTTATCTACTGTTTATATCTCCTCTTTTGTCTTTCTTATCTAAATTCCCTCCTGTGGCATATTTAAAAAAAATGCAAATAGTACACCTGAACAGCAAAATATATTTTGAAATAACACTGAAATAACAGTGAAAGAAAAGTGACCGATAGGAAAAATAATAAAAAATCTGACAATGTTAACGTAAGTCAGGGTTTTTCATAGAAATAATAAATTTATAAACAAATGATGATCAGGGACAAACAAATAATTATTCTTCATGTACAAGTAATGATAGTTGCTCTACAAATGATGAGAACAAAAAACTGGTTATGAAACATATAGATAAAGATAGTAATAAGAAAATAATAATATTATAAACAAATTATGTAAGTGAATAATAATAATATACATGTTAAAACAAATTATATTAGTGGGTAGAATAATAATAATAATTATATATTAACAAAAAAAGTATTAAATCAAGAAGTAATGACAATAACAAAGTAATTATACAAAAACTGACGATGATGACGATGATGATAATGATGACGAATAGATAATGACACATAGTACTTGTAGAAATATCAGGAATATTATGGAACTATAAATTATCATATTAATACAGTTTAAGATAGTTAATAATACTAAATGATGTTACAAGTACATGAAACTGGTAAAAAGTATTTTATGTTGATCCAGCTGCCGCTTTTGCTGCTGTTTTTTCTGATGATGATGATGATGATGATGATGAGGATGAGGATGATGATGGAAATACTGTAAGAAAACATGCAACATTGTCATATAGTCTTATAGTAAACATAAATGGGATTTAACACCTTATTATTCAGAAGTATCATCGTTTGTTTATTACAGCGTGATTTATTTGTAAACAGCGTGATTGATTTGTGAACTGGAAAGTGATGGTGAGATACCGTATTGATTAACGTCAGTCTGTTTATCCGTTTATTTAAATGAGAAAACATTATCTATACAAATAAATACCACGAATAAATGAAGTCTGTAGATCAATGAAAACCTTTCAATGCTGCTTTACGACAATATTATAGCGAAACATAGTGCAGTCTATGACCAAGGGGAAGAAACTAGTATGAATATCGCGTGTACATCATTCTCGAATTATATTAACATTCCACATGTTCCAGACTGTTTTATACCCATTTCATATAGTCTAGAGAATTGTATTACCACATTAAGCTAGTAAGGTTTATATTACGACATGGTATTTAGATGATATACCAAATGGTACTTAAAGGAATTAACTTGTCAAACATGCCTCTATTCTGATAATTATCGAGATTTCCCATAATACCATTTATGTTTATATAAGTGAACCTTAAAGAATTTCGTTCTTAGTTGTGCTTTAATTTGAGATAGTCATTAGATTTTATAAAATAAGTAACCTTGTTGTTGATGAGTATGTCTATAATAAACCGGCAGTCAGATGAAAGTGACCACTTAACAAAGCAATTTTAATCAAATAATTAATAATGAAATTTTATTTCAATAGTTAATACTAAAGGAATAAATCTATAATCTATGATATACTTGAAATATTTCTTTGTCTCACAGATGTATTGGCCAGAATACAATGGAAACTGTTTATTCACATCGGAATTATCGGTTATACTGTATTGCAGTCTATTGCATTAAAATTGCTAAGTCATTATATTTTAAGCATGCTCATACTGACCAGTATCTAGCCTGTTCAGTGTGCTGAACTTTGTTTCAAACTTCTAATGAATGGACTTATCCGAATTCAAAACAAAACAGACCCATTACACATATTCAGCAGTTATGTATATGAGTTAAGCGATTTCTCTGATATATCTATTATTATTTATTTCTATTGTAGACTTTGGAATGTATACCATGTCTTTACTCAGGCATATTGCTTTATTGTGTCAATAGGTCTATCATTCAGGCAATGCAAACATGTTGCTTGATCAGATATGATTAAAGTATACGAGCAACTTACCACTGAGCTTGTTATCTGATTTGACAGGTTATAATTCAAGTAAATGGTTGCCTGGAAATATCAGCGAATACCTGCACGTTTAATGATTCATCTGACACCTTTTGTCTTCACTAATTATTAATTGATCATTACCTGCCAGGTGTACCTTCAATAATGAGATGATGATGATTATTATACTAATTATGTATTAGGTCTGAGACCTATGGCATGTAATATGTATATGCTATTGTCCATTCAATGTGTTAGCCAGCATACATCGGAATTCTCGTTAGAAATTATTCATCGGAATATAAGAAACTGTTATGTTTAATGCGCAAAAACGTTATTTAATATGGTTGTTGTTGTTGTTATTATGCATTTATTCTATTAAAATTTTTAGACTTCGCTACAAACACGACTTAATACGAGTAACAGATTTAACGTTAAGTGTCCAATAGTTCTGAATTAGATTTAATGGCTCATCATTACATTGAATTCTGTTGATAAAGTGCATGCCTCAACTTTATAAGACACCTCATCAATACAAATTTTAATAAAATGAAGAAAATATATTTACCTCTTACTAATTTGAAAGTAATAAACTGATCAACTTTGAATTGAAAAGAATTTTGACTGTCAACATTCGGGACTATTTCGTATTGATATGACCTTGGCATATTACTGTGCGGCATTGAATCGAGTAGTTCTTGACAGGCATTTGTTTCATTTGAAATTTAAAGACAAGAAAAGCATATAAAAATTGAAAACATGATAAATAGGATAAAAGCCTAACCCTTTTTTTCTTGGTCTTGCCTGATAAATTTTGTAATATCCGACAATGGCATGGTGTTCTCTATTTATCTAGCCAATAATATAATAGATTCAGTTCGAACCCTAGAATGTTATTAGGGAAAAGTGACTTGTCAGTGCCACCAAGATGGAATAGTGATAGACTACAAATCTGTTTCAGTCAGTCTAAAAGAAAAAATGGCTTTTAACTGATGACTGCTGTTAAAGATTTTTATTTCTATATTGATTAAAATGAAAATTTAATTTAATAGTTAGGTTAATGTCAACTTTGTTATAACATCGTGAATATGTGATACAGAGTTTTATCACAAAATAATAAATGACAGGTTCTAGAGATATGTGTCCATACACGGAAAAAAACATGGTCCGCTAAAAGCATTGATTTTAACTTGTTATCTCACTTATTATCATTGTAACAGTGAATAAAAACAATATGTTTATATTGATATTTTTTTTATTGTAAAGGAAATCGCGATCGTCTTCTGCAAAGGGGATGCAAGCAGAGTTTTATAAAACTAAATGAAATAATAGTGTTTTAATGAAATTGCACTTTTATGAAACACATGAATGAAAAAATATGAGAAGTTACGACGATGGTTGTAACAATAATTTACTTTAAGAGTTTTTAAAATATAAAATTTTACATGGCTCTTTGAGAGTACTTTTTAACATTGCAACTTTTAAACAAAACATAAGAATTTCGATTCGTAAAATATTCAGTGAAGATTATATAACTGTTACTTATCTAATAGTGCTAAGAACTCCGTCTATTAATATTGCTGTGTGACATTTAAGTGCATGCCAATAATTAAATTAAAAAAGGTCAATATGTTTTCGTTTTTTAATTTTAGGAATAATTGTTCAGGGTATATACCGTTGATGAACAGTTTTATTTTATACATGTACATAGTTATGTAATATAATAGATACGAAAAAAGCATTACTCGTAGGTAATTCCTATTTATTTTTTATTAGAAGTCTTTGTTAAAACGTTGGATTTGTAAGAGCGACAAAGAAAGCTATACAATATAATGAAGTCGGTTGATATGATAAAAATATTAATAAGAAGATGGTGTATTTCAATGCTTGCTAATCAGTTATCTTTTTTTAATGAAAAAAATCATTACATCAGACGTATTTATTTTGTGTTATTCGACAAATATTCAAATTGATTGTTCTATTTAACTTAAATAATTGTCATCAGACTTTTAACCATACTCACTTATAAATATTGGAAATTGTACATGTACTGCATGAAATATGTTGTCATTAACGCGGTCATTCCATTTTAAGCAATGTTCAATAATAACAGTTTCTGTTTGATTTTATGTTTCAAAGGAATTCATTTAAAACTATTGCCTTCAAAACATCACGCATTCAAATGGTTTTTGAATTGTGCTATCCCAAAGGTTCAATTTTGAATGTTTTTGTTTAATGATAGTTATTGACAGTTTGTTTGATTTTATTTTCCCCTGGAAATATATACCAACAGAGAATTATGAGAGGTCTTGTCATGTTAAATGTATTTGTCTAACTTAGAGTACTTTATGTTAGGTAATTATTGGTGTTATTAACATATTTTTAAAAAGATTGCATCCACATGTTTGAGAAAGATGAAGTTTTATATCTAAATTGCATTAATTGACAGACAAAGTCTGACACAACAATTGTCCTAGTGGCAGCATCATCGACATGTTTGGCTCATTTCGATATATAACATATTTACTTCAACATTGCTTTATGATTCCGACAAACATCTTGGAACTGAGTTATTGTTATAGCCAAACATTATCCGTGTAGCATATCCTTGGACTAGTTTTCTAGTGATTAAAACATCTTATTGAAACGCATTTATCATGGCTAATATAGATTTGTTGAAAGAAACAACAGCAAATTTACATGTAAAGAGAAAATAAGACATATATGACCTGTAAAAATATTTTCTTTTTATTCGAACCTATTCATTACTTCTTTTCTGGTTGAAATCTTTTTAAGACCAACAAAGCTTTATGTAACATGACAATAAATGATAGTTGATTTGTTAGAATAACTATCCAGAGACCTGTACTCACAGACAATATAAAAGTGTATGCCAAGTTAAATGTATCGATCTTACTGAACTATTGGCCGACATGTCAGTTTATATTATTCTAAAAAATGTTACAGGAATAATGTCATTTTCTAAACGCAGTTCTTTTTTGAACATTGATCTTCCATATGTCTACTTTATACTCAAAGCTTATCTTCAAAATTTAGAATTCTTTTTTATTGTGAGAGGATGATAATTGCAATAGACATGATTAAACAAACGAATATTACTTGAACCATAAGTTATTATTTAAGTTCAATTCGATGAAAACACAACAAATTTTAAACTATATAGTATAAGTCAGTTTGCCCTGTCCTGTTTTTGTTTGAGGTCCTCCTGGGCTACTTGCCACTGGCTCTTGTTACTGGGTCGGGTGGGGGTTGCGTTCATTGAACGCCGCCTTTCCTTGTTGATCTTGTTTATCATATTTTATATATAGAGGCAAATCATGAAGCAAAACGACCCCCTCTCCCAATTTTTACGACTTAAATGAAATATTTAAAGCGTTTGATCTATGGTAAAAATTCATTGCCCGTCGTTTGTTTCAGTTATGTTACTAAATGAATATTTCACGAATAAATGTATAAATTTATACTTAGAAGGATTTGTTATGTTTATAATGCCATTTCATTCATTTGAAAACTGATATTACATGGACTGACAGTAAAAGTAACCGAATTAGGTCACTAGATATTTGAAACGTTTTGTGTTTCAGCCAACACTGAATTAATGAACTTTTTATGGCAATTGGTTTAATACAATAGGGGTCTGTAGAAACCATCATCTACGGGAAGCTTTAAATTAACCGTTGATTTTATCTAGTTATTGCTTTCTAAGGATGTCATTGATTATTTACGCACGCATTAAACTATATGAAATTTAATAGTTCAAGCAATCGTTCATGGCAATGTAAATACCATAGAGTGATTTTAATACCCATTAATATTGCAAACAGTTTTTGTCATTCATTTCAGATTCCATTATGTTTGACCTTTCCATATAAAGTATGTACACCTTATGATAATAGAATTTAATTATCATTTGTAAGTGTTTTGTCCGAATGAATTGTATAAGGTCATAAATGAGTTTTTCTATCATTGACCATTGTCTTTCCGGTATGAATGTTAAATGTAATTTTAAAAAACTTAATTAATAGCTGTGATAGTAGGTTAAAATATCCCTGGAAACAATTATATAATGTTTTATACAACTTCTAGTAATATAAATGTTCGTCTTGTTTTAAATATATTTTTTGACATAGAGCCTAATCTTTCGTCCATGTTTTGAAATCATCTCAATCCTCAACAGTTTTTAAACTTTCTGAAATTTTATGTAAATATAGTAAACTTCAAGGCTTCTCCATTTTCTTCCATTTTCGCCCTTGAACAGCAAAAGGAAATGATCGACACAAACACATTCCGTTCTTTTACCGATAATGTTGTTACTATATAACAATAAACAGTATTTTCCTCATAGTATTGCTTCTTAGAGCACTCTCTCCGAGAAGAAAGTCTAAAATAATTATTATCTATTGCTCACATAGTCTTGCTGCATTATTCTGGAGTACTTTTGGTATAAATAGAGCGAGAAGTCTGAGGGTCTGACATGTGGAACAGCTATACCGTTAGTCTATCTGTAAATTGCTTCCCTTAATTTTGTAAATATTGAATATCGTTGGATTATTCATTTTCAAAGCGATAATTTAAAAAGGATTTATGTAAGATTGTCGAGGAGTTTAGTAGTTGCCTTTCGTGATTTAGATATAAGTGACGTGTATGCTTTACAGAGCTGGAGTTAAATTCTCATATATAAACATGCATATTAACCAATTTACAAATAATTTAGTTGTTGCTGATTGCGCTTCTAGACAAATAATACCTCTTTAAATATGTGAATATTGGTTTCCAATACATATTAGAAAATTGCTTTTACTATACAAGGACAGGAAGGTCTAGAACAGATTTATTGAAACAACCATCTAGACATTCAGCGAGAGGATTCAATGAAACAATAAACTGGACTTTAAAACATATAATTATATTCTGACTCATTTATAAATTGAGTTTTTGAACAAGTTAGTACATTTATTTTTCTAAAATAGCACAAATGGAGGAAATGGGTGATAAAAATAATAGTTATCCGCTAGCCCAGTCACAAGCCTCAAGGAGGGATTTGGAGCAAAATCATGTTATTGGAGGTAAGGCCAAAAAGCTTTGCTGTAACGTGTTATTTTTGTCTTTTCATTTTTTTAAAAGGTGGAGTTATTGTATTGTATCTGTAATTCATATACGTTTGAGATATGATCAATTTGGTATATCTTTATAATTCCTTTGAGAATTTATTTCAACATGCCCATCCTGTATTACATATTGACAAGATAATTTGTTTTCAATATTTCGTTTGACATAGTTGCCCTAAAAAATAAAAACATTTGTGGTGGTGTTTCTGTTACGAGTTACTTTAAACAGATCAGATATAAGAACAATTCTTATTTCTTTCACACTGTGGGTAATAATGAAAATTTGTGTGGATTTTGTTTATTGTACACTGTATTCTACATTTAGCCTGTTTAGATTTCATTGATATCTGTTTTCTTTGATTAAAGTGAGTGAGTTTTATGTTGATTTCATGTTTCTATTAAAATAGGTTAATTGCAAGCAACGTTTGATCAACGTAAATTACATCAAAAACACGGAGGAAGGTAGTCTAGTACTGGTGTAACTCTCTAGGAACGATGGTTAGGAAACTACCCGCCTATATGACTGAAATACTGTTGGGAAAAGGCGTAAAATGAAACAAATAAACATCAAAAACACATGAAATATAATTAATACTACATGTACTTGTATAATATCCAATGAACTATTTTAGCCTAATGACATTCCTGCCTCCATTAAAGTAAATTATTCTGCAATAGACAAACGTTGAGTAACGTGGACAAAATAATATAGCGATAAATGTATGTTTTGAATATACCTGATTAATAAAGAATGGTATATAGTCCCCAAAGTCCCATTGACTGCCACACGAAAAGATGATTTTGGTAAAATGTTGTCTCTTGACACATAAATAAACACAATGTCAGCAATAATAATAGATATATTATAGATATATCATTGTTATTGGACTGTTCTAAACATGATTTGACACGTTAAAACGTTATTATTAAGGTAATAAAGTTTAGTTTTCAATACTTTAAGTTGAGTAAATGCTTAAGTAATTTAGTTGCCTTTAAATAAATCTTCTGTGAACGATAAAATTCAGAACAGCAAAAATGATATTTTCTGATTTAATTATTGTTGTTTTTCACTTTGTGTGGAAGTCAATCATTCTATATTATCTCATAGTATTGCTATGGTTTGCAATGTTATTTGGAAGATATTGTCTGCCAGTCTTGTAGACGAGAAAATAATGTTGCTTTTTTTTTCCAAGTAATAATTGTTAGAAGGGATCATTATGCTTTGATATTTCCCTCGGGGAGTCAAATTAACGAATATAATTTATTTCAAGGAAAGTCTGAATGAAAAACATTGATTTTGGTGTTTTGTTAAAACACGTGATAACTTGTTAATTTAAGTTCAAGTAATGTATTAATTAATGAAAATTGAAATACCCCAAACATCTTCTTCAATAAGATCTTGTCTATACTGTAAATGAAGACCACCTGATACTTATGATTGATTCTAGAAATAGAACATACTTATGAGTGGAATGCAATTTGCATGTTACACAAATAATGGCATCTTTTTCTTGATATTAATTTTTCATTTTATCCATAATGATTTAGCAACTTTTTGTTGTTTGTTTTATGAACTTAGAGTAGTAAAGGTAATTCATACCAACATTTCTTTTCTTTTGTCAGGATCGTTTTATTTTGTAAGCTAGTTTCTTCATCAAACGTTCCAAAAGTGTTATGGTTTTAAGTAAATAGGTCATAATTAACAACTTTGACGGTATTTAGTATCATATATAACAACAAACCATGCAAGAATGATTTTATATGGATGTTATTGGTAAGTATGAGGAGGTAAAATAGTAGATGAGTCAATTAGACCTTTAAAAGTTAACTTTAAGTTAACGAAATGATAAGTTACAATTAATGTGAAACTAAGAAAACTTAATGTAAGTAAATTCCATAAATGGAACATTTTGATATAAATCTGAACGCAGAGTAAATAGAGAAATTTCCAAATGAAAACATTTTATATCCAATAAAAATGTTTAGTATCGATTAACATCGAAAAGATTATCTTAAATGTAGGGTATGTCAAGGTCACATTCATAACGAAAACTGCGTGCTTTATAACATGTAGTTATTTGAATCAAAGGTGAAGAAAAAGCAACAATGTAGTAGACTGCTTTAATATTTTGTATTATATTGAATTTATTTCTTCCAATAAATATAAATATTTTGAACATTTTTTTATAACCTAGTTTATAACTGTAAATACATTGTCATATTACTGTCAAAAAAGTCTAAATGACAAATACATGTGCTTTATATTGCATAATTCCTTACGTTTAGAATAAAAAATAGTTCGAAAGTTTAGAGCGGCGCATCCCTGTAAACATACAATATAAACATCGTAACTTCGTTTTCTGCTAACGAAACATACATGATTTCTACAGCTTAATCCTATTAGTATATAAGTAGCATTTTTTTTGTAACAAAGTACGAGTAAATATACCCCAGAAATACTACTTATTGATTCGATATGTAATGCCATGTTATGATAAATGTGAAATATTTAGTAAATGTTAATATTTGATTTGTGTAAGGTTGTTTGTGTTGTCACTCATCATAGGCTTTTCACTGTGTCTTTTTAAGCTTTTTAGAAAGTGTCTGTACGAAACTATGATATTATACACTGTACATAGCGGTTTTTGTAAGTCTGCACGTGATCATTAAATTTGAACCAATTAACTAATTGATAAAATGTGATTAACTAAATGATGATACAATAGTTTCAAACAATATACACTTTACTTTCATGAGCTGTTTGTTCCACCATAAACGATTCTAAAGTCATCAAGAAAAGATAGATCAATATAAAATAGACATCTTCTATTGCCCTGCAGTTACTATCCAACACACGGTGGTTTAGCCTTTTTTTAAAAAAGCATCATCAAAAATAAAATTACAGAACATGTTTAAATATTCACATGAAACTAGATGATTTATAAATTTCATCTCTCAGAAAGCAGTTTATTAAAAATTTGGCACTTAACCACTGCAACTGCATATAGTCTTGTGATAACCCATCGTAAATATAATTACGTAGGCCGATGATGAATTATGTACAATACATTTAAACGAGATATCCGTGCATAATTATACTACAATGCAAGTAAAAATAAATTTATTTCCATTTAAATATGCTTTTTATAAATAAAATAAATGAAAATATGTTGAACTTGGAAGTAATTTTCCTGACGTCATTTTGGTTATTTCTGACGTCATTTGACGTGTTTAAAGGCAGTGTATAATTGTATAGGGCACTTGGTTGCCCTATGTGTTTGGCAAGTCGTGTTCGAATGTTTGATAAAGACTATTTTTCAAGATAAAACTGGTCATTTTCAATGTTATAGTTTGTCATTGATATAAAAGCTTGCCATTTTGATAAGTTAATATTTGAAATATAGAATTATGTTGACAATAAATAAAATGTGTCATTGCTCGTACAAGCAAATGCATTTATCTGGAAACAATAAAGCAGCACCACCATGTAACAAAAAGATCGCTATATCCTATTCATAACGTTGTTTTTAATTTGCTTTAAGTTTACTTCAAGTGTATTTTTATGTGTCATCGACATACCAATTTGTTTACTTACTAGTACACATGTTCTATTACACATGCACTAATGTTAATGTGATTATATCATCTGTTTTAAGATTGATATCATGTTTAATATATATATATAGCTTGTGATTTTTTTTAATAAAGCATGCTATAAGGTTTATATAAGGAAATGGATAATAATAAAACGTCATTGCTTGTCTCCCCTCAGCTCTATGAGAGAAACATCTTTAAAACTTCCGGAAAATCCCCATGTTAGATCTATTTTAAAAATATTTCGAAATCCCAAAATAGTTAAGAGAAAAAAAAATCTTAAAATGTTTCTAAATATAAACACAGAATGATTCACATTGACAATTTTATAGAAGCAGACGATACAATTATGAGAACACTTGCCAGACGACTTTAATTGCTTGCTGATGTGAAGTCTTAAGGTATAATTTGTCTTGTTTTCCTTGTTATAAGGAACATATGGTGTCTGATATTATGTTCTTTAGTGTCTTTTTGTAGTTCAATTTGATGACGTCATCAGGTTAAGGCCTAGAAAAGATCACGTTCCTTGTTTACTATATCGGTTCATTTTTCATACTGTAAAAAGAAAGAATGTTTGCCATTGACAGAAGTTAAATGTACAACCAATATTTGATTTTAGAGATACTTTCTGAAGAAGCAATACAGAAATAAAATGATGGCTTGAAAATTTATTCTTTCCCCGCTGTAAAAATACAAGTAATGATTATGATGTTGATTTGTCTTAAAAGAACAATGACATGCCTCTAAAAATGTTCTAATTGCAACAAAATATTTTGTTATATAACTAGTGTTTTAGCAGGTAATGATAAATGATGGAAAGTACAAAAGTGTCATTTCTATTAATGTTAGATATAAGGTATTTGAACAAATGTATGTGACAATCATTGCATATTATAAGCACTATTTACATAATTTATGTAGTTGATATAAACGCAATAATTATGCATGATAGACAGCAGCCGTTGTTTAAGTCTTGTATGTTAAAAGAGAGCATTATAAGACATTTGCATTTGAAAACCATAAATCCATTGATATATAGGAATAATTCCAGGAAATAAGGAGAGCCCATTAGCGTATTTCTTCATAATCAATGTTAATTAAGTACAAAAGTGGTTTTGTATCATAAACCGGTGAATATACAGGTGAAAGTAAAATAATTTCATATTTTGCCACGATTTTTAAATGTTACACGCTACTTCAAAAATAAATGTCTGAAGGAAATATCTATAAATGTGCTTCAGACCGTAAAGGTAACATATTTCGAAATACATAGCTACTGACAACGAAAACATTTGCAATTAAAGTTAAAACATAAAAAAAAATTTCTTTCAAAATCTCAGATAGAGAGATAAAGTTTCCAGAACGTTAAAAAGAATAAAAAATACCGAAACGACAGTTGTATCTTGCTATCTTTAAAAGAGACTTTAAAACAAAGCTGTGTTTTATTTTGAGCACTCAAAAATGTACTGATACTATCTACACTGAATCAATTTTGCTAGAAAATCTTGTCATTTTCTAGCTCTCCAAATTATTCCAATCAAGGTTTCCACATTATTCTTTTTGTAAATATAAATGTAATAACCGGTACTTTCGCGAATTGAGTTAAAGCCTTAAAGGAACCTTTCTTACAAAATATATGACTTTTATCTGAATGTGACATTGCATCCGATTTTATGAGCGGCTTTTATCACCAAAGGCAAATTATGTTCTATTTCTGATGAACGTTTCTCCTCTTAAAGGAGTTAAGACACTATATCAATTTTTGTCTCTGGGAGCTCAAGGCAAAGAAATCTGTAACACGATTATCTCATTCCTGTTATCTTAGTAATGCAATGTCTGAATAGTGTGTCTTTCTTGTAATTATAAAGAAATGTCACCAAAAGTAAACAGAGATAAAGTAATTTAGTTTTTTTTACTAGTAATATCTTTATGCTGTAAGTTGAATGCAGATACATGTTCCTGTAAATGTAAATGTTGATTTTGTACAATAATGATTTATGGCTGACAAACGAGTGATTCGAGGATATTTGGTTTCTTGAATAGCTCTTATCAATTGTTCTTTACTACTGTTGTCTGCTGACGTTTGTATATTCAAAATATAAAAATTAGAAAAATTGATTCAATGGAAATGATTTCGTCATTAGTATAAGTATAACCATATCAATAACTTGGGGAGATAGTATTGTTAATAATATTCGTTTGATGTTAACATTTATAGAAATGAGAAAATGTTCAGAGAAAACGTCATCTGAAACAGAATGAAATTGAGCATACCTGTATATATACTCGATTATTTGTTTCATATGATAATACTGTAATCGAATGAGTAAATAAACACTTTTGTCTTCTTTTATACATGTATACGTTTGGAAGTTATTTTTAATAAAATCTATAATTACTCGATAGGTCATTTGCCATCATTGAGAAAGGAATTATTGGAGGTATTGTTTTGTTTAAATTGTGTATTATTATACAATGTAGTAAGTACATTTCCGTATCACAAACATTCGACAAATGCGTGTCTAGCAATATTCGAATGCTCAAATATACTACAAGATGTCTTGTACTTTCGTTTTCGATACAAGGCAATTTGTCAAATACTAAAATGTGTCTAAATCTGACATGTTTATATCTGACATAAAAAACTGTCAAGCATTAGAGTTTTAGCAGTAAAAATAATGGTCTTGTAATTTCATTTTCGATACAAGGCACTATGTTACATTATGTTTATGTATAGATTTGTAGGAGGTTAGTATTACCAAATATTATTAATATTTATATATGAGCATATTATAATCAAACAAGTTGACATTTATAACCATTGATTTTAGTAACAAAAACACATAAGGAACAAGGTAATAAGCCAAATAATCAAAGAGATATACATGTATGAAATTATACAGTAGTGTTTTGATATAAATTAAAATGTAACTGACATCATACAGTTCTGATAATATATGTATGTTACAATATGTTGAAAGTGGATAATTTTATTCTTCATTGTCCGTCATTGTATTGTAATGTATTGTGTAATGTATTGTATTGCTCAGAATGTTGTAGTTTTAATTTGTATAAGGTCAAGGGCTTATGCTTAAAAGCCTAAACCAGACTGATGTTGTTAATATATATTTGGATTTTGAAATAAAGAAATCTTCTTCTTCCTCTTCTATCAATTCCTGGCAAGTTTTGATACTAAGGAATTACATGACTATGTTTCACAATAATGCCATAACTATTTGAGTATAAGTGAATAGAATGGTTATTTCAAATGTGTAAAACATTACAAATTTCAGTGCTGAGTATTAACTCTAGGTTAAATCATTATGTATCTTCTTTATTCAATTTAATGTTACTCATATATATATATATATATTTATATATATAAATTCACGGATTGCCTGATAATTAAGTCATTGCATGCTTTTATGACATTCAAGTTTCCATAAAAATATGAAATGTATTTATCGCTTGTTTACATATACAGTGTTTCGTGATAACGATAATTTGTGGGTGATGGGTATACACAGCCAACAGAATAGTATTTGGCTATACGACTAGGCTAGCTAGCCCTAACCCCAACCATAACCCTACAGTATTTGCTACAACTCTTTTACATGGCTCTAAAATGATCACATTATCTATATTTACGTAGCCTTGACTTTGTGCAATTATTTCATTTTAGACAGTTATGTCACTATGTTATTTTTTGTTATTTAAACTCAAAAAAAGTTGAAGGGATTGATTTAATAAATCGTCTAGAATTGCTATTTTACATATGTGACATACAACTTTTTGATTCATCAAAATAATTAGTACGATTCTTTGTGATCAGACATTTACAGTCTTTCCTCCTCTAATTGTGTACCACTTATTGATCCGAGATAATCGAGTCTAGTAACAGTTTTCTTGAAGCAATTCTCGTATTGTATTTATTGTTAAATATAGATTCCATGATTTTGTTTACATTCGGTGGCATTCTGTACATTTTTACCAACATTAGCCGAAAAAAAGTTAACTTCTTGAGAAAAAACAGAAAATGAAACCATGAATTATAAATAAGGTTTAAAAGATCTCTGAGACTTTCAGTACAAAATTTTGTTTAGTTTTTCGTATGTGTATGATTGTTATCCTCAAGGTACTAAACAATTGACCCATTATCCACTTATATGGCGCCATGTCACATTTCTGCGTTGTGTTTTAAAGTGTACGTTGCTTTTTTTGCTTTTTCTATATCAAATAATTAAAGTTGGCAGTGAAGACTTTGTAATTGAAGGCTTTTTACTAATATCATGGGCTAGTGTTTTAAGAACCATTAAGCATAAACAACGCCCGACACATTTGAATGATTATCTTTTGATGCAAAGAAAGCATCTATTTTAAATTGATAAAAATAACCAAAAACTATTCATAATGAATAAAGCTGAGAGTGTCTCCTTACCTATTTGTAGGCAGAAGAAAAATATGTCATTTTTTCACACTAATTCATGCAGTTTATTTTGATTTCCGTTTTTGTTTTTTCTTCTTTTTTTCTACCATATAAGAAAGAATTGTGAGATTTTCTGAATGTGTATTTAAATCTACTAGATGCTTGTACAAGAATAAACATACATTATAGCAAACCTTAGATTTTTTTTGTCATGTGAACAGTGAATAAATATATCACACATATTGTTACGATTGGGTTTTGTCTTTATTAAAATATACGAGGGTAAGAAATATTGCATCTCTTTTAATCAACAATATAAGTGTATATTTGCATGGGATGATATTGTGTTTATTTATCGTTGTTTTCATCTGAATGACCTCAATTTCACGACGTATGATGTATGTATGGTTTGTATATTAAGTAGAAATTGGTATATATCATTTCATTAACCATTGATGTTTTCTAGCAATATCATAGTCTGGGAGGAAAGAGGACAACGACAATTTATCTGAGAACTGTTGGAAAATGTCTCTCTCTAGATAATGAATATGGCTTTAGGGTACAATCAGTTTTACTTCTTCTTTCTTTAATACACAGTGGTATAACATAGTAATGAGAAAACCACTATCGGTTAATATAATGGAAGGCAAATATGAAGGGGTATTTTGTTGACTTGATTTTAGTCTTTCGTTCGCGAGCATCTTTCATTATTTAAGGAATGATTTGAGTCTTACATTGAAAAAGTAAACACTTTATGACAAATAACACAGAAGGTGTATATATTCATTTCTGCCACTTCTGTACTCATTGTATCAGTCCTAATTATTGGCAGTTCCTATTCAATGTTTAATCGAATAACAAATTGTACTTTAATGTATTCAGGCTTTGATTGTATTTAACTGAATGCTATTTTCAATTGACAAAACGGGAAACAGGTTGTGATTGTGATCCGGCTCTTAAATGTATAAGAAGGTAATAATAACACATATACAAGGCAGAAATCAGATTAGTGAAAAGATGGTGAAGGTATATATGCAAAGCAAAGTTTGAAAAAAACATGTACAGTATTAAAGAGAAATAGCATAAACAAATGTTTTATTGAAACTGTTTAAAAAGATGTAAGATAAACTAGGATTTAAGGACCGTGTATTTTTTTAATTGTTTTTATTGAACAGATTGTAGTTCTTGTTTCGATTTTTGAAGATATAGGCTGGACATTTACAGGTAAAATATAGTGTCAAGTAAATACATGTGTGACTTTTCAAAGCTGCTATAGATATTTACAACCATGTTAGTCCAGCACATTATCTGTAAATGGAACACGGACAATTTGTAAAACGTTATGTATTTATAATTATTTTTTAAAGACTCAAGCTTTATTTGTTATGTGTTTTCTGTTAAAACAATGAATTAATCAGTAGTGTTCCATCCCCCCCCCCCCGAGAAATCTCACGGCTTTATGTATTTCTAGGTTACAGAAGATGTGTGTCAGAACATATTTTATTCTAACAAATTCATAACGTGTTTATGTTACCTTGCTTCAGATATAAATCAAGATTGTATGGCCCGTATTGAATGTTTATGTACCTAAAGTAACCATATACTAGTATAGTAACAACCATGTTCACAGAGAAATATGTTAATAGATTTGCCATTTGTTAGAAGTTATGACAATGTGTGACCAAAAATAAAAAATAATTGCCACATCAACTCAGTTGGACACCAAATAATATTTTGACCAATTAAAAAATAAATTTATCTGCATCATCTGCAATATATGCTCTTATTTGTAATTATCTATTAACTATTTGCTTATCGTAAACCTCTGTAATTTTAAGAACTCAAGCAAAAATGCACGATTCATAAAATGCAATAAAGTTCTTTCTTTTCTAAACGTGGGTCTATAATTTAAATAAGTTTAGATCATATACCTAAATCCTTCTAATATATAACAAGGCACGATACAGTCTCCTGTTTGACTTGCACAAATAATACAATATTATTTCAAAGAAAAAAACTACAGCTTGGCATAGTTCAGAAAACGATATAACGCGTCATTTAAAGTCGACAGTTTAACTATGTAGCTTGTGATATGAAAGTTAAGGTTTCTGTCGGTATTCTTCACAATTTTCACTGCAAAAGCTGTGGTAGGTAAAATAAAAAGTTTTATGTTCATGTTATTCATCATTTTGTATGTGATTCGGTATACAGGTAATATATCTGCGCAAGTTATACACAACTTGCCTATCTATATTAGAATCGAAGTTTACAGTTTTACAGCACTAATTTAAGTAAGATTGGTCTCAGGTGTCCTATTTTAATGCCATACACTGTCATTATTCTGTATGGATACTAAGCTCCATTAATTCATGTTGTGGGTAAAGTTTGACAAGAACACCTTATTTGCACAGGTCTTTTTCTATGCATAATGAGACTCTTTTATTACACATTTTAAAGCTGCATTATGTTTATTTCATAAAAAAAGAAATAGCTACATTTCGTTCATTAAATGTGTTTCATATTAACTCCCGTTCTTATTTGGTGGTGTCCAGACAACCAAAGCCTAAAATTGAGCAACCTCATTGTGGCGAAATCGGAAGTACAATTTCTATTTGTATGAGAAACTCCGCCGTCAGGTTATCCGTACATCAATGTAAAATCAAACATTTTTAAGCAGCAGTCCGAATTTAACGGTAAATTCCCGCATTATATTACGAATGTTTTCATACAAATTCGATCTTTTTATTAGATGATTACTTTTTTGTGAACGACAGGGCTAATGCACTGTGAAACTAAAACGATTAAAGTTTTTTTGCACAAGAAAATCTCATATTTGCTGTGATCCACGTGGTAACAATAGATCTTACCACTGTGACGTAGCGCATACACGAGCTAATAATGTAGTCTTCCTTTAAATGTTAAAATTCATATACGAACTTTAATATTACTTTGAGGTTTTCCTTTTAAAATCATAACTTATGAAAACTATTTAATGAGATTTACAACAATACTGTTAAAAATGTTAACGAAGCTATAGAATGCTCGGTTTTTAAGCCGACGGAAAAATATGTATAAATAAATGTAGCTATAAGGGTACCTTCGTTTGATCAAACACAAAATGTATTCATGTTCTAGGAAAACTCACATCTAAGAATGTTACATCCTACGCAACTAATATTACTCAAAATCCAATATTTATTTGAATCTTATACATTGCATTAATAGAAATAAATTACTGACTTGGAAAAGATTTATTTCAGTACGATAGTAATATTTACATAATTATACACTATCTCGTTACATACAATCAGTAAGGATCACCATTACATTTGATACATCATTGGTATATAAATTAAAATATTTCCAGGGTTATTAACATTTTGGATTAGACGGGAACTGATTATGACATCAATTATTTAAATATCTATCAAATGCAAATAATCAAAGACTACATAGATCAAAAGTTTCCAGTTTTTTTTTATTAATCATCATCAATATCCAATCAAATTAAAATCTGCCAATATTTGGATTAATTTTCACATGAACATAGCTTGTGAATTATTATTAGACCTATTTTAATGACGTTTTTACACAAAAATATAGTTCTCGTACACGGACGAATAATTTATAAGAAAATGCAACTAAAGTGTTTGCGTTTTGAGAAGGAACAATGCCAAATACAGTTTCCTATAAATGAGCCGCGTCACGACAAAACCAACATATTTGGTTTGCGACCAGCATGGATCCAGACCAGCTGCGCATCCGCGCAGTCTGATCAGGATCCATGCTGTTCGCTTACCAACTCTATTACAAGTAGAGAAACTGATAGCGAACAGCATGGATCCTGATCAGACTGCGCGGATGCGCAGGCTGGTCTGGATCCATGCTGGTCGCAAACCCATTATGTTGGTTTTGTCATGACACGGCTCAAATATTTATTTATCAAACGCATACTTAATTCATTTTCAGACAGATTTATTGCTTTCCTTATATGATTATGTCATGTATGATTTAAAACCACTTTACGCATACACGTTTGAGTTTAAAGATTAATTAATGGTGAATTTAACGCGATGTATTTTATATCTAAAGCAATTCCTTCTTCGTTTTATGAAGAACTTTTGCAGTACATCTTTTACTTGAAATAAATGCATTCCTATTCCTGTAGAAATCCTTAGTGTTGATATTACAGATAAAAACGGCATTTTTTTAAAATGAAGGTTCTTTCAAACACTTGCACAACTATGCAAGGCAACATGGGCGACCATCCTTCGTACACGACAGTAATATTTTCTTTTCAACTAAAAGCATCAAACCTGGACTTATTATAATCTAAAATACATGCATGAATATATGACAACGCGCAATAATTTCAAAGGACACATCGCTAAACATCTTATTTATACAATGCGGGTAAGATACATAAGTACAAAACAAAGTAACGACTTACATAAATACCATGAAAGGAGCAGAGGCACACCTTCTTAAAATGGAAAGTGGTGCATTAACTTCTTTTATCAAACATTTAATCATGTCAATACCCACTTCCTATTATTTGACCCCTCGTTAATGTGTGCCTATATGATGTGTACAGACGTTACTTACTGGTAGTTATGTATATTGAGCATATCCATCAATGTCCATAGAAGAAGATAAACAGTTTATAACAAATCTCTAATCATTCCAGTAGACTTTAGGCCATGGTTTGTAGGTCTAAAAAAATAAATATTTTAGGCAGCGCATTCTTCTTTTTTTTACAAAATCTTTAACCCTAGGTCAAAAGCTCACAGAAAGATCAACAAGCTCCTTTGTTTCGTTTAAGCTGCAACATGTATTATTATAATAAAAAATTAATATCCTGACTCTCCAGTTTTTAAAATATTCTAGAAGCAACATTTTTAACTGATGTTCATCTAATTATCATTTGAGTTTAATAGTAGGCATAGTAGCTAAAATATAGAAAGAAACGATGAACATTTTAAAACGCTCTGTTTATATAAAAATCAACAAAAGAGTTTGTTTGTTGCGAGTTGGAGTTTAGCAACTAACAAATATGTTATACACAAATAAGCACAGCAATAAATCTGTCTGTATCTCAAATCTATTTGAGTATAATAAATGGAATAGCAATGTGCATTTGTCATAAGGCAATTACATTTTGTTTCATTTTCTTCTCAAATTAGGTCTTCTCTGGATTCATTGAAAAATAAGACATTCTGGCTAGAAACCAGTTGAATATATTTGACTTATGTATAATGTAGAGGAATGATTCGTGAAAAAACAATGAACAAAATGACATTGTCTCCTATTGTCCTAAAGTCAGTTTGTATTACTAGTATTCGGGAAAACCTTTGGCAATATAACTAAAATGTGTCTAGGGAGATATCATAATTATTTATATTCATATAGTTGTACAGATGTATCATTGTCAACTTATACTTTCTGGGATATAGCATATACTTTGACTGTTTGTTTAGTTTATATATTATTACAAAAGTATATTTTATAAAAAGATATTTGATACGGAATAAGGAATTGTACTGAATAACTTCAGAAAATTCTCTTAAATTGCTTGTCTTCATTAATAAAAACCGGACACGAACAATTTCTACTTTTGATTCTCACAATACTTGTGTTTAACGCTGACGCTGACGTTAAATGACATTTTGTCGATGTGACGTCACATGACACAGTAACGTAAATTTGTACGTATAGTTGTACTTTCGAAGATGGAGTCCATGATTTGTCAAAAGTGTTTAAATTTCGTTAGTTTTGTATTTTTAAATACATTTCACATGAGAAAGTGAAATTATCGTGTTAAAACAGCATGTCAATAATTAAAACATGATAAGAAAACATTATGTGCTAAATGACAGACACTGACATCTTTACAAACGCAGACACATTTTCAATAATTAAATTTAAAATAATTTAATGCAGTGATTTAAGAGTATAAACATGGATGCTAAAATTACTGTTAATAGTTATTCAACACATTCATCTAACCCATCAATAAATTATGTGGAGAAGGAATATACATTTGTAGGTAGGTTAAATAACAATTATACCAAATATTTACAACCGTAAAGTAAATGTCCATTTGATTTGACAGATATACACAGAATACTTTACGTGTTGCAAGTCTGCTCATATGGAATAAGTAAACGTGATTAAGAGACCATTGGAGGCATACAACCATCATATGTTTTATTCCATTTTTATTCTTTTGAAATAATTTTGACCATAGAAATTTATCATTAAGACGTTGCACGTGCAAGTGACGGGTAAATATATAGTGGATGATTCATTATTTATTTAAAGTTAATTTTAATACATGTACTAGAATAACTTTTCAATGTTTGGTATACACAGAACTGTGGCACTGTCCCATTAACTACCTTACTTTTATAGTAAACGCACATGAGCCTTGCCTTTTCTTCAGTTAATTGACTATATAAGATAAAGGTGATATTAGATTACAATATCTCTAAACATCTTTACTTTTAAAACACATCAACAATTAAACTTAGGTCTTTTTTGCAAATGCACTGTTTAGAATATGGTTTTAAAAATGGACATTTTATTTCAAAAATAGTTGTCCATGATGTTCCAAAAATGTCCGGTTTATCAGATTCCGTCTGCCAACATTTTACCTTTTAACTTTCAATTCCCCCCTTACAAATGTAGTGAAACAATTTACGGTATATCACGTAACAATGTCTGCAAGGATTTTATTTAAAGAGCAACATTAATGGAAAGCAAGTACAAAAGATGTCCCTTGTGACAAACTGACATCGTCTAAATAAAATATAATCCATAGTTTAACAACGTTATTGGAATATTTACCGAAAAATAAGTGATTTATTGATACATTCTTCACTAATGTCCAAAAGGAACATTGCACCATCACTTGGTATCAAGATAGTTGCACTATTTACAAAAGTATAACTTTACGATATGAAAGAGTCATTAATGTCATGACTCAGAATTTTAAGGCCTCAGGCTCGGAGAAATAATATATAACTAAATGGGCAAATATCATTATAATCTTTTAAACTGAACACATTCAGTTTGTATTATCCTGATTTCTTACAAGTAGAAATCAATTCGCTGTATTGGTAGTGTTGTTTAAAATGGAATTACAGAAATTAATATCAGCCTTAACATATCCATATCCTGCAATGTTTGTAATAGCCAGTATAAAAAACATAGTATGAAGTTATTTAAACAGTGATATTCTGTATTTAGTTTGGTTAGATCTTTTCTAACACTGTCTCTACTAATAAAGTGGTTTTAAGTATTTTGTTCTTTTTCTTAATATTATATAATTTGTATTGTACATGTGCATATAACACTGATTATACCGAGCATTATGTTCCTATACTTACCCTTTTAATTCAATTATATCAAAGTTTACAACAATACAAATGGTAAAGACAACAATTATTTCATCAACATAAATGGATATCACAGTTTTTTAACTAACATATTAATTTTATTATTATATTTACAGCTGATGATAATACAGACGGTGCCGGGTGCTGTGGCTGGTTACTCTATACTTTCTCAATACTAGTGATAGTCGTTACACTGCCTTTCTCTCTCATCTTTTGTATAAAGGTAATCCTTTTCTTCCCCCTATATGGGCATGTTTTTGACATTGATAACATAACTCAGGAATTGTGCTTGCTGACAAATTTAACTAGAAAATAAACTCAGACGTGCATTGTTGCAACAGTAATGCCATTAAATATATCAAAGAAATTAATTAAAAAAAGGTTTGACTCCGCACTCATAATTCTTTTTTAAGATTGATCACTTTACAAGCAACAAATAATATGACAAATACCAACACATTATTTCATTTTAATATAACTCTCGAGATACAAATCTAAATCATTTAATCACGTTTGATAATTTATAACCATTTTTGTCCGGAAAAATATCGCTAGTTAATCTAAGCCAGTAAATATATCGCAAGTAAATACTAATAAATATTAAAAATGAAATAACTTGTTCTATATTGATAGTGGGATAGCCACAAACAGTTTAATTGAAAATAAACTCATTGTTTTCAAAAATTGCGTTTTGTCGCATAGTAGCAATACAATCATGATATTCATTGAAAAACCTATTTATTTATTTCATTTTGTCATATCACAAAGTGCGTTAGAACCATTTGTCACTTTATCACTTTTATTACATATATATGTCTTTTAGTGTTTATTTTTATATGCCCAAAAGGGCATATTATGTTATACCCCCTGGCGTCCGTCTGTCTGTCTGTCTGTCCGTCCGTCCGTCCCTCCGTACGTCCGTCCGTCCGTTAGCAATTTGGTTTCCGGAGCATAACTTAAGTTCCAATTGGCCCACAATGTTCAAACTTCATAGGATGATTGTCCATATTGGGTAGAAGACCCCTATTGATTTTGGGGTCAAAAGGTCAAAGGTCAAGGTCACTATTACCTTAAAACTGAAAAACAGTTTCCGGAGCATAACTTAAGTTCAATTCGACCCACACTGTTCAAACTTCATAGGATGATTGTCCATATTGAGTAGAAGACCCCTTTTGATTTCGGGGTCACAAGGTCAAAGGTCAAGGTCACTATTACCTTGGTACTGAAAACAGTTTCCGGAGCATAACTTAAGTTCCAATTGGCCCACAATGTTCAAACTTCATAGGATGATTATCCATATTGGGTAGAAGACCCCTATTGATTTGGGGATCAAAAGATCAAAGGTCAAGGTCACTATTACCTTATAACTGAAAACAGTTTCCAGAGCATAACTTAAGTTCAATTCGACCCACACTGTTCAAACTTCATAGGATGATTGTCCATATTAGGTAGAAGACCCCTATTGATTTTGGGGTCACAAGGTCAAAGGTCAAGGTCACTATTACCTTGGTACTGAAAACAGTTTCCGGAGACATAACTTAAGTTCCAATTGGCCCACAATGTTCAAACTTCATAGAATGATTGTCCATATTGGGTAGAAGACTCCTACTGATTTTGGGGTCGAAAGGTCAAAGGTCAAGGTCACTATTACCTTAAAACTGAAAACAGTTTCCGGAACATAACTTAAGTTCCATTCGACCCACGCTGTTCAAACTTCATAGGATGATTGTTCATATTGGGTAGAAGACCCCTATTGATTTTGGGGTCACAAGGTCAAAGGTCAAGGTCACTTTTACCTTGATACTGAAAACAGTTTCCGGAGCATAACTTAAGTTCCATTTGGCCCACAATGTTCAAACTTCATAGGATGATTGTCCATATTGGGTAGAAGACCCCTATTGATTTTGGGGTCAAAAGGTCAAGGGTCAAGGTCACTATATCCTGAAAACTGAAAACAGTTTCCGGAGCATAACTCAATTTCCATTTGGCCCACAATATTCAAACTTCATAGGAGATTGTCGATATTGGGCAAAAGACCCCTATTGATTTTGGGGTCACTAGGTCAAAGGTCAAGGTCACAATTACCTTAAAACCAAAAACAGTTTCCGGAGCATAACGTAAGTTCCATTTGGCCCACTATACTCAAACTTCATGGGATGATTGTCCATATTGGGTAGAAGACCCCTATTGATTTTAGGGTCACAAGGTCAAAGGTCAAAGTCACTTTTACCTTAATACTGAAAACAGTTTCTAGAGCATAATTAAAGTAATTTAATGGCCCACAATATTCAAACTTCTTAGGATGATTGTCCATATAAGGTAGAAGACCCCTATTGATTTTGGGGTCACAAGGTCAAAGGTTAAGGTCATTATTAATAACTTAAGTATTAATCAACCTACAGCTGTAAAATTTTATAGGTAATTTAGCTAATTCCCATGTCTTACAAATGCTTCATCCTTACTAAAAAAAACAAACACTTTCGGGCTTATAATGCTCCGCCTAGCGGTGCTCTTGTTTTCTTTGCCTTAAGTTTATGTCTTCATGTCTATTATATAATGTATGAAAAAATTTTAATGGCTTGAATATATACTAATGTCACTAACATGTTACTTTATTGCCATTCAGGTAGTTCAAGAATATGAAAGGGCTGTCATTTTCAGGCTGGGACGATTACCATCAGGCGGAGCTAAAGGTCCAGGTAAGAAGGAAGGATATATGTTTACATTGAACAATATTAAATTATATCACAGTGTAAAAAGAACATACATGTATATTGTTCATCAGTGTTCTCGGAAAATATATCAAAATAAGGCATGTTCAATATTTTTGAAATCAATTACTTCTCATTATTTTATTTTTGCATGATAAAAAACCGCATTTGTTCGCAATTAATGATAATAATTTAGTAATATACACGTATAGGTAAATTGAATTGATGAAAATGCATTAGATAATCGACATAGAGATAACGATTAACATATCAAATATCTAAAGTTATATATTGTTCTTGTCCATCGGGAATGTCGTTGATATGTTGAGAATTGAAAATCCTCTTAAGCTGCTTCTAGGGGCGTGAATTATCTCTAACAAAAAGAGTCTGCGATATTGAATTTCTTGTTTTCTTTTAATTGCTGTTGAGGGATGTTCCCTTCCTAAGTTTTTTAATGGTTTAATCTCTGTATTCTTACGCAATGACATAAAACTAATTGTTTGTGTCTGACAAATCTTGTACTAATATTTTTATGGAATTTGTAGCCATCATCAAAGATAACTGTAAAAGTGCTTATTGTTATATATAAGTTGGTACATGTTTGCAGGTATATTCTTCATAATTCCATGTATTGAGAGTTATACGAAGATAGATTTGAGAACAGTTTCATTTGATGTGCCACCACAAGAGGTAAAAATTGCATAAAGCTTTTAAAGTATTGTCATATTTTTGTTAGGCAGAATAAATGTAAATTATAAACGAGAATGTGTATAGTATATACATGTACAAACACATTTGTTTGTAACATGATAATAGTTTTAATTTTCAAATATCTTTCAATTTGTTTTGTATTTGTGCATTTTCTATGATATATTTAAATTTGTGGTATTCAATATTTCCGGATCCCTCAAAAATCTATTCCTTAAGGACCTCAATAATAGTTTAATATATAATGTTAATCTAATGCATCAGGAAAATCCTGCACAAAGTGAGGTTCGAATTAACAAACAGACAAATTAGTAAACTAATGAATCAAGGAATCGATTACCTTTAACTAGTGCGGTGAATTCTCACGCGTGAGAAATGGAAATTTCTGAAAACAGAGAGGGCCCCATGAGCAATGAAAACACAGCAATACGTGGATATTTCAGATTCAGTTAAATGGAATGCGTTCATGAGCTAATAAAACGCAAAAGACCCCACTTCTCTGACACAAAGTAAAGCTTATTGTGTATGTAACATTTACACCTTTCAACGCAACAAATATTCGATGAAATACTGGGTTACTGATTGTCGCAGTTTTAATATATATTTAATAGAATTACATTCGGATAAAAAGGTTCATGCTTAGCGTGCCTATGCTATTTGGTAGGTAGAATTTATTTCATGGCAATTTTACCAAATAACAGATTTCCTCCGAAGTTTAGAACGAATACATTTGGTCACTACTAGTATAATGATCCGCCTATCGAAAGCCCTGGTAATTAAATAAATGATCTTATATGATGTCTAAAAACATTACAAATTACTTCTCATGTGCTACAATAGTTTAAAAGATTGACTGACTTATGTTGCACTCAACATAGAGGACTAATACCTAATACTCCTAATTCAAAAAGAAGAGTTAAAAGATCTTGAGTAAATTACTTCTTTATAGTGTAAAGAACTAATATTCATATTAACACAGTATTTTCCAATTGCGTGATGTAATAAAATGCCTTGTTTTTGTACCATTAACTCAGTTTCTTATATAGAAATAAATACGTATATGCCATTGTTGATAAAATTCGTAACGGTTTATACTTCCCGTATTTAGACTACAACTACAAAAGCATTTCCCCAAGGGATCGTCTGATAGGCAACCAATCGTTAGGCAACTTATAGTTTCTCATTTTGTACCGTAGGAACTCGCTCTTGTGTTTTATAACGCTTGAGAAAATTACCAAAACAAGCCTGAAGATTTATTGTCTGTTTAGAAATCTGTGCTTTCCCTTTGAAAGAAAGATGCTCCTTAATCGTAATGATAGTTTAACATGGAAACAATTTCTGCAAATATCGATTTGTGTTTATTTCTGTAGCATTTATAATGCTATCATAATATTTTGCAGTGTTCATTCATGTAACCTTTGGTACGCTTTCTTGACATATGCCTATCCTTAATTTTGAATCGTATAAACTTGTTGCTGGTTTGGTAATCGGAATAAAATACTTTTTTAAGAAGCCTTTGAAACAAAAAGTTAATGATTTTAATCAGAAATATTTTGATATCTATTGTAATTATTCTTTTATTTTGTTAAGTCATTTCGATGTGTTTAAATGAGCTGTAGTATATGGTAGTCAGTTTTGAAACTATCTAAAAAGCAAAAAACACATGATAACCCAAAATAAGAAAAAGTGGGTCATGGTATAAAATGGAAAGAGATTAAACGTTCAAGTTTATATAATTTTCATTATTACTTTATATTTTTCAATTCGTCTAATTATTCATTATCTACTTGACGTAAATTCTAGTCGTTTATGATTGGTTCCAAGACATTTTGCTGGAAAAGATATAGATCAGAATTGTTGCAATGTATAAAGTACAAATAATAATATTATTAGTTAAATATGCCTGATACAAAATCTCATTTATCGTCATTAACTTGACTGATTGATTGATTGATTGATTATATGTTGTTTTATTACCGAACATAAGGCTATATACATAATTTTTCAGGTTTTAACAAAGGACAGTGTGACAGTCTCGGTAGATGCCGTGGTATATTATCGTGTGTCAAACCCTACTATTTCTGTTGCTAACGTTGAAAATGCTCACCATTCTACAAGACTTCTTGCACAGACTACATTGAGAAACATCCTAGGCACTAAGAACATGTCAGAAATATTGTCAGACAGAGAGAGTATTAGTCAAGGCATGCAGGTATGATTCTTTTTAAAACATTGCTTTGGAAAAAAAACGTGTCAATATTTCAAAACCCAGTGCAATCTTTGTACAGTTTCACCACATTTTAAAAAGACTTCGCCAGTTTCAGTTTTAATGAAGATAACCATATGCAAATGCAGTTTCAACTCTTGTAGGATTCACACGATTTTAGAGTTGATCTGATTGGCCGAAATCTCAGACTCTAAGCTGATACGCCTACAATCAGTTGAAGATATAAGGTGTTAGGTTTTTTCAATTTTAACTCAGACTTAAGTTTTATAATAAACAACGTTTAATTAATAAAGGTTTAAATAAATATGAAATTCAGGCCGGGTTTCATCCTGAAGTGTTTTGAATTTGACTTGAGACAGTTTCAAAGTTGTCTGACTACACTTATGATCTGATTGCAATAACTTAATGTTATTTTGAACAAATATGATGCAGTTTCAAAACATAACTTTAATAAGTTATTCTAAAAACTAACTATATTGTTTAGCATCTTGTAACATAATTATGTCATCATGGTGGATTTTACAAATTTTATGTAATTGTGTGAATCATACAATAACTATGTTGTAAAACAAATTATCTAAATAATCGGAAAATTTATTATTTGGATGTTACTATCTCTTTTAAATTTGGAAAAAAAAATGTATTGCTTGGTAATAATTTGAAGTTTTCTTTATTTTATAAAGGTAGTTATGATTTCCCCTAGAGATTTGATAAGCTTATAACTACTTTTGCCCAGTCAGTAAAGTTGTTTGTATTATTTAAGTCAACACTAGACGAAGCTACTGATAGCTGGGGTATCAAAGTAGAGCGAGTAGAAATGTAAGTTGTTGTTGTTTTTATCTAGAAATCAATTTGATATGCTTCGAAATGTGACTGACAATAATGACTTGCACCACTAGAACATGTCATTCTGTACATTCAAGTGTCTGACTGAGCTACAGTTCAATATGTTGAATTTATTAAGAAATTATTAAGGTCGAGTATCTTATTGTATTTCAAATTCAATTAAAGATATTTACTAGTATGTACATATATATGACATTTGTATGCATGTTCATATATTTCTGATCAATACGAAATTCTTACACTAGTTAAACGTGAAATAAAATAGATTAGCAAATGACAAAATAACATTTATAAAATTAAGAATAATGCAAAAATATCATGAAAGATATGTTGTGTGCAATGTTAAAATCATGCAAAAACACATTATTAAATGTTTTTATTTAATAAATGTGTCGCAATTTTTGTAGAATTTTATAAGAAACCCTCTATGTTTTATTATAAGCTTACTGGTAATGTCGTAATTAAACAATCTGTCCAAAAACAAATATTCAATTATTGATAATAGCTTTGGTATTTATGATAGATGCAATTAGCGAGAATACCTAAAGCATTTGTTTCTGGTGTTAAAACATCAATCAGACGCATAACTTTTCACAAGATGACCTTTGATTTATTTCTTATTCTGTTCTGATATATGTACTGTCGAAAAAAAATCTATTTTTTTAGAAATATTGATCAATTATTTATTTTTGAGATGCTAACATCTTGAAACATTTGACAGACATGTGAAATTTTGCTTTGATAATTCTATCAACAAGCATTGGGAAGATAGTAAACACTCAAGATGTTTTTTGTTGAGATTTTAAATTGAAAAAGTTAACTTTTGATGTAATCGTCAAATAATGATGATTTTCATGATCTCTCACTAGCTAATATTGAATAATGTATAATTGTCCTTTCATCTAGGAGCATTGCTCTGCAAAAGCAGGTGATGTATTCTGCTCCAAGAAGGAGAAAAGGCTTAAATAACAAAACATTTAAACCTTTTTACAATAGGTAAATCCACACCCCCTCTATTATACGATTTTCGTGTGAATGTGATAGTTTTAAGAATACTTTTTGGGAAAGGATTTTTCATAGGAATGACATTGTTTTCATAAACAATCTTATATTGGTGGCAGAATATTTGAATTATTTTTAGTGACGAAATTATAATTGGTGTCGTAATGATTGTACAGCTTACTTTCGAAAGAAAAGAAATTTATAACAGCGAACGATGATTTAAACATTTTATTCCATAGAAAATAATAGTTAAAGTTTTTGGGATAATAGGTGTTATTCTAAATTTATTGTTGAGAGGTCAATTATTGGTGGTTGTGTTTTAAAGCAGTATAACCCACTTCCCCCTTGAAGCATTTGTTCTCACTTGTGACATCCTATTTCACGAGTGATTCTTGTGGTGAATTATATATTTAGATTTTCTAAATTTATTTTTGAGAGGTCAAATATGAGAGGTCAAATATTGGTGGTTGTGCTTTCAAGCAGTATAACCCACTTCCCCCTTGAAGCATTTGTTTTCACTTGTGACATCCTATTTCACGAGTGATTCTTGTGGTGAATTATATATTTAGATATCGGTTGTATATGTTATGTCTTTATAACAGTTTATTTATTTATTTATAAGAGTATTTATAATAACATTACAACCAGTTTTATGTTCATAATTTCTCATTATTGTTTCCAATAGAATCACACATATTTTTGATTTTAGATTCAGTAACACATTTTTTTACCCGGAAATGGTATTATGGTTACATTAATATTTCTAATAGATCTACATACATGTATATACATTTCAAAATCAGTTACAGGATTACTGATAATATTAATATTGCATACAATTGTATACAATTATGTTTGGCATAAAGCTTGATATTTTAACTTATTTCATATTAGCTTTCATGAAATGATAGATAATAGTTGTTTTGTATAACACAGTAAGGATGTGAGACTACCAGTACAGTTACAGAGAGCAATGGCTGCAGAGGCAGAAGCTTCACGTGAAGCTAGAGCTAAGGTTTGTTGCACCATATTTTTAAAGGTCGAATGGGTCCAAAAAAGATATCTTTATTATTTCCCCAATTCTTTTTATTTTCTATGTCATCTTGCAGTTTCCAAAAAGTTACTTATTGGCCATAAAGCCTAACCATCTTTTGCCTCTTTTACATTTTTGCATTTAGTGCAGTTATAATAATTTGGTATTTTGTGTGGAAGTCAAAATTCCGTGTTGTTTACATTTTTGCTACATTTATGACAAATTATTTCACATCCAATGCTTCTTTCTTCAATTGAAATTCATTTAGCATGCCCATTATTAAAGAACATATTGCCATCTTTAAAGAGGACGAAATGTATACTTTTTGAGACTCATTGTGCCTTTCATTTATTTTCAATCAAATCAGTCATAGAAAATGAAAATGTTTTGCAATGTTAATTGAGTTCTACAAGTGTTCAACGAGGTAAAGATTCTTTATATGAGTTTTTATGCATCACCAAATTATTCTGTCTGTTTGTGTGCTTCACAATCAAAGGAATTGTACATATCTTCGAAATGCATAACAGTAACTATATAAGAGACATATCAAGCTATAACAGATAACCTGATCTTCGTCAAAACGCGTGCAAAATTATACCAAGGCACGGACAAACACTACCAATTTTTACATTTAGGTGATAGCAGCGGAAGGAGAACAGAAGGCTTCCCATGCACTGAAGGAAGCTGCTGATGTTATGGCAAAGTCTTCAGCTGCCTTACAGCTTCGATATCTTCAGACACTGAGTTCAATCTCCGCGGAGAAAAATTCAACCATCATTTTCCCTCTACCAATAGACTTGTTAAATGCATTTATAGAGAAAAAGAAGTAAATTTTCAGGATTTGTACTGTCACTTTATATTTGTTGAATAGTTATTTTGATAAACAAGTCAACCTGTTATATGTGCATTTGTCTTTATTGTTGAATAATTGATTTTATGTTTATATATTCTAACATGTTAAAATTTGTTATTTGTTTATCAATTTATTTAATTTGAATAGATTTAAACTTATGGTAATGTTTATAATGTGCTTTTTTTGAAGAGGGTTTATTGATACCAATTTTTCTGTAAATTAATATTTATTTTTGTACGGTTTTGTATGGCAGCGTGCCATACAAAACTAATACAGAATATTTTTTAAAAGCCTAAAATATAAAAACTGTCCTGAACTATAGGATACCATAATAGAAGGCAAACTGCTTAGAGCTATGTATAACATTTTCTGTTTCAAGTGTAATGAAATATTTGCCAAATGTTTTGACTTACAAGTTCCTCAAAGATTGGAGCCATGTATATGTTTTTATAATGTTATTTCTTTTATAGTAACATGTTACGAGTAAGACTTGTGGTTAATTTAAAGTGAAATCATTCTGCTTCAATTTGGATTAAATGATCATTATGTGTAATCGTCATGAAGTACAACCTTAAAAATCTAACCTTGTAATAAATGCCTTCGTTTCGTGTATCTAATATATTAAAATAAAAGTACAAATGGAAACATTCATTATGATCTAAATCTTAAGTACGCTAATTATTTATTGTTTTAATGGAGATAATTTGTTTATATAGAATGTACATAATTTGATGTATATGTTTTGACAAAGTTATCATTTGCCTTTCTTTATTATTAGCACTTGAATACCACACTATGCATATATTTGTGTATTAACTCGAACAAAACAGGAAATTAAAGGTCACAACAAATAATTAAGCAGCGACACAAAAACAATGTTATTACAACAGTTGTAGACTTATAATGCAGATTGCTTGTTATAAGAAATGCATATAGTTTATAACAACAAACGCACGTTTACACACATTTAACAAGATAAAATTAATCGAATCACAAGACAATGTAGTTTTGTTATTATTTAATCTAAGAGGTAATTTTTATAACGATTATTCGTTCTTATGTAGTTTTCACATTTACCATTGTTGTTACCTGTCAACATGTTCTGAGAGTTTTCTAAAGAATAAATTCAGAATAAAAACAATATACAGATTTTTATTTTCCTTTTGTTTAAACGTTAAAATGCTAACTGAGCTGTTTCATTTTAAGGTAATCATTTTGTAGTCTGGAGTTACTATTTTGGCATAATGTACATTTCTCCGAAAGAATAACTATTATAGTTTTGTACTCCACAAATACGTCTAGTATAATAGTTTAAGATTATTTTTAAATATAACACGTTATATATTTGCAAAAGTAATTCAAAGGTAAAATGTTAAACAAATAAATACAAAAAATAATAACTTATTGCTATTACATTAATACTAAGCATTAAGTGATTAAGTTCGTACTATTGAAATTGGATAAAAATCCATTCCGAATAGAAAGGTTGATGATCCCTTGCAAACTAAGGTACATACATTGCCATAAAATTGAACGTGTTAAATGTTTACAAAGCGTGATTACTATAATAATTACATGTTTAATTCTCGGCTGAAAACAAAGATACTGTACTGTCAACGTACTTATCGACGAGAAATCAAATATCAAACCAAATGCCATGGGATTTCTTCACCAAGACAACCAATTAATTGTTCAGTTATAAGCAACCACTGGGGAATATATCATGCCCACTAACAAAATGGGTCAGAAAATATGTGTTTTCTATGACAGTTATAAAAGTGACTGTTATAATAAGGCAAAAAACCACAACGAAAGCTAGTTTCCATATATTTAAGCTCGATTGTTAACAGGTATTAATTATCACTTTTCTGAATCTAACCAGCATATTTGTCATTTAACTATGACGTCAATATCGTCTATTTGATGTATTCAATATCTGAATTATCGATCTTGACTGCCTTTTCCCATTTTTGTACACTATTATTCTGTTTTGAAAATATTCAACGGGTTTAAAATTCACATCCTTTAAGAAAAGAACAAAAATGTTCAACTATTTTAATTACCGTTTTTAATAACGTTCATACCATTACTAGACATACACTGAAGTCACTTTTGCCAGACGTGTGACATATTTGCAAAAACCAAAATCTTTTTTCTTGGGCTTCGATTTCGGCTAGAAGTTATTGACACTATATTGGTGGTAATACACTGCACTGTCTGTTGTATTCATACAATAATTAAGTATATGTATCAAAAACATACTTGGGTATGCACATATCTCTTACGATTGTCTTGTTGAATGATAACCATAATTAAAATAGTACAATTTGTATATTGGTTCCTTCAGAAAGCTTTCATACATTCTACATTCTAGAAAAAACATGTAAAATGAATATCACTATTGGTCAATTACATAACACTTTACAAAAAAGTCATGTTTAGTTGCTTGCTCTAAAGCTCTAAGGCAAAAATGTTTCTAGTTCGTTAATTTGAAAAAAAGCAATCGGAAAAAGAAACCAACTACTTTATAAGGTATTTAAGGGAACAAAAAAATGCCACGTTAATTGAAGGTGTAGATTTATACTCCGGCTGCGCCCACTTCTCAGACTTTCACTCCGACAGTCATGGGATATTTATTTTCACTTCGGATTTGTATATTTATATTGAGTTGTGAAAACCAGCTATACAATCGAGATAAAATATATTGAAATAACAACTGGCTTCTTCAACAACACATCAAATACCAAAATGTTCGCAATATGCCTAAAATCATTCATATTTGCCATCAATTTCTGGTTGCTTACTCGTCAGGGGTATAACTTGGTGGACTTACTCTGGTGTGTACAGTTTGTCATGTACAAGATTAATGTTATATGAGACTGACAAAGCTGGATTTATTGGTTATTCATTTTGATGAAAATCATTATTCCATTAAAACTGTGTACCTAGAATGAACTAAAATTTATAAGTTGTTAATGTTCTTCACCATCAAATGCCGTACTATATCTGATCAACTGAAAGCCTCAACGTTTTTATTGTGAGTTAAAATCCGAATTAAAACACGAAACATAATTTAAACATCATTTTATACTTGGGATGGAATGCTTTTTTACTAATACAATATACCGGATATTTCGTTTATATACTTTTTATAAGCATCAGACTGCTTTTAAAGAAAGTAATGAAAGAATTATTTCAAGTTCTTGTTCAGGCGTCAATAATATATTTGTAAACACCAAAAGTATTTGAATCATTGATTGATCCCGGAGAACCCCAAAAAATGTATAACAACACTGAGATAAAGCACGTGGCAACATTTTACAACATATAAAGCAATTTGCACAAGGTATGTAAAGGTAAACAACGCTGTGAAAGTTTATCTTTTCGACGGTAAAGAACCGCCTGTGCTTCTGGGTGTTGTTTTTGACACTCCTTTAGAACCGGGCAACGATTTCGCGGGGTTTGTAGAAACAACTGATTTACCTAGATATCCTGAAATACATGTGAACATACAGTTAGGATGTGACTTTGATAACGTGGTCTTTTAAAAACAAAGAGCTATTAGAATCAGATATCAAATATAAATACAAAAAGTTTTATTTAGTGAGACACAAGTTTTAATGTTAATCATGAAGTGTATATGAAACTACATCTTATTTATCACACATTACATATTGAAGTCAGAAAAGGCCAACGGTACAAGTCTTAACATAAAGAAATACTTTATATTTAAGCACAAAACCATAGCACTTAAGCTAGAAACGTTCCATGTGTTCTACGAGAAAAAATAAATAATTGAAAACTCAACACTTTAATCATGGAATCTTCATTATAAACTAATAGCAGGGAAGAATAATGAAATTAAACCAGACATCAACCTGATGCTGCGATACTTCCGTTAGCGTTTGTCGTGACAATCACGTGTGGTGTCGTATCCGTCACCCACCCAGACGCCGTCATCCTGTATTGGTGATGTTTTATGGAGGTCGCTGTTCTTAATGGCATATCTTTGTTTTTAAACTGTTCTATAGATGTGAGGGTGTCTCTAAGCTTCTTTTCTACCTCTTCTATCTTCAAAGAAATGACACAAATTAGAACAAATCGATTCGAGTTCAAAGTGGCAAAGATAAGTGATTGGAATAAAGTTGACTACTGTTCTTAAACAAAATTGAGGAGAATAGCCCCAGTGCCATGTCTGGTAACAACTTACTCTGCTAACTAATGACTGTTCCTTTTCCCGGTACTGTTCCGTATGTTTCTGTATACCGCTGGTACCGCTTATAGCCACTTCTAACATCTCGTTTATTTCCGCCATTTTCTCGTCAAACTCATGTTTGTCTTTTAATAGTTCGCTATACATTTCTTCAACTTCTTCACGCTTCTTCCGTTCTGCTTCCACAGCTATTTTAGCTACTTCAAAATCGTGGTTAACTTCCTCAAGTTGCTCTTTGGCTGGAAAAAACACAACGTTCATACTGACAGAAACACGAACAAGTGAAGCTCTTTTTGGGCTTTTAAGTAAACGTCACTACTATTTTAGAAACGATGCTGGAAGATCCTAAATATCGCATCCGTGCATTATTTCATGTACGGAGATACACACGTAGTGAAATAAACACATCATTCACATACACTGTATAATAATTTAAGCATATTAAATTATAAAAAATATCATACCCTCTCCTATAGAAACATTGAGCTTTTTGATTTTTTCATCCTTGTCCTGAATCTGCTTCTGAACCTCTGACCTCTCAGATCTGACCCCTTCAAGTTCCGTCCGCAAACGACGTATTTCCTTTCTGCAAATAAACTGCTTTTGGTTAAATGCGTTTCCATTTGAAAAAACAAATGATATAAGGACTAGCCTTTGCACCTAATGTAAAAACCAGAAACAGGAGAGGTCCTTCTAGAGCACCGAAAACAAAAAGGTGGAAATTGCAGACGTTGTTTTATTGAGTATAATCATGAAAGATAACGTTATGCGCAACATCTCTCAGACACTCAAAATTCACTCATCAACACTTAATGTAATGAAATCATTGACTCCGAAGATCTTTTTAAACTTCAACTTCTTGATATTTAAATCTCCGACAGAAACAATTCCATTATTTATTGGAAAAAATGATTGCAATTATTCAAAACACAATTTAACCTTCATATTTCATGTATGTACATTTTGCTGAACAAATTGAAAAGGAGAGGTTGACAGTTTAAAGTTCTGAAAAGCATTTTACAATCATGTTTGTCTGTTGTATATCTCAACTGGCACATGCATGATGCACTTCAGACTTTAAATAATCGTAGTAAATCTACCATTTGAATAATACCATCGATATATGTTGTTATTTGAAAACTCTCTCTCTCTTTATGAAGAATTAGGGTTATACTGAATGACAGTAAAGTAGTAGAGACCCTATTACTAAAAAACAATGTACTAATTTAAATATAATTGACCTCCGTTTTATCCAAACCCACATAAGTAATCTTAAAACCAAGGACAATGCCTTCATCACCATTACGTCTTTTTCAAATCTCAAAAACTATACACACCTATCATTAAGGACTACTTTCTTTAGATTCACATTACTGTCTGGATTGTTGGGATCTTTCAATTTCTCCAAATCTTTGCTACATGTTCCTATGCGTTCTTCAAGTCGTGCCTTTTGTGACAAACAGAATAGACATGCGCTCAATATTCGGTTTCTCTATCTATACTTTGATTTCAATTTTCATTTAACAGAAAAAACATTACATGAAAATAAAAACTGAAAATTACGTATTGAATAATTCACGATATTGGATTAAATTCTCAAAATGGCAAAATATATATTTACCCGTATATTGTTTATAAAAAGAATAATTTAAAGGACATGTATATTTTACTTTAACCACCTTTTGTATCTGCGTTTCTTGAAATTTTTTCCTCATTGCATCACATTCATTCTTACTAACGTTGTAATTAGAGTTTGCAACACCTAAAACACAAACAAAAATTATTATGTATAATAATTTAGATAATATGCATATAATAGAAACAAGATCGTTTTTCGAAAATTTCGTTAATTTCCGTAACGCTAGATGTAATCGCAAAAAGTTTTTTTTTATCATGGTGCAATAAATGATTGTCAAAGAATAGTTATTCGTGAACTTTATCGCTGTTTTCCAAACGAAGACAGATTATGGTTTAGGAGAAAACAATAGCATTTTCAGGCATGACTTGTTTTTATATATATATATATATATAAAAGGGTTTTATACATTCATTTGATCGTGCAGATTCATAATTACAAATCAGGGCTTGGAAAGTCCTTGATCTCTTTGGAATGTAAAACCTTTAGCTTGTGTTTTGTCAAAGTCAGTCATATGGCATTTGTTATTTGCACTAATATGAAATAACACTTTACATAAAGTAACGTTTCTTTTTAGCTTTTGAAAAATATTAACAGGAGTTATAATCGATCCTTTTAAAAAGCTAATTTACTTATTTATAAATACCTAGTTTAACTCTGAGAGTTGCAAGCTTTGTGTTCAGTTCTTTTCGCTCTTCTTCAATTGATTGTAACTCTTTTTCCAGCGATTCCCTGTAATTAACAAATGAAGCAAACGGAACAACTTAAAGTTAATAAAACTGCATAATGAATATATGAGTATTAATACATTGTATATCTTATACTTAAAGTCCCTCGTTGTCACAGTCCCTGTCTAGAATTTTTCAATGTCTTTTTTGCAACATGTTATGTCTTTCCATGTATGTCATCAAATTAAACACACGACTATTCAGGTTTTACATTCATTACCTTTGCAGAATGAAAACACAATTTACACATATATGTTTGCACTCTTCTACATTTTGCAGACAAAAAAGGATACTCAAATAGTGGCTTTAAGAAAGATAGATAGACCTTCATAAAGAAATGACGTGAAAGCATAACATTTTGTGTTATTTACGGATGCCCAAAAGATACGTGGTTGTTTTATAATCTCTTTAAGATTAAATTTAGCTCGTGTCAATGAAGCCCATGAGCAATTAAACAGGAAGAAAAAACTTTAAATTAAGCCACTTCATAATAACAAACGTGAAAAACAACAACAACAACAAAAGAAGCTCATGGCCGTCACCTGTTCTCTGTGTGCTTCCATAGTACAGTTAATATTACAGTCATACCTTCGTTCATTCTCATTGATCAGATCTCTTTGTGCTTTCTCAGTATCCATCAGAATATCACTTATATTTACACTAGGGGTTAATTGAATAAAGTCAGCGGCCCGAAGTAGAGAATAGTCTGTCCTTACTGAAGTAGGAAACCGTTTATTTCCGGATTTTACCGAGACAGAAAGTCTATTGTTTGATGCAGTGTTTCGGGTTTTTCCAGAAATCACCGAGGAAGGATTACGGTTGGTATTGCTCTTTATCGAGACAGAATTTCTCTCATTTCCGGTTACGCTCTTTTGGAAGCTGTGGTCGCTACTGTTAGGCTTATTGTGGTATTCTTTACTTGCCTGAAAAAATTACAAAATTCAACGAATGATACTTGAATTTTCGTCGTTTCCCAACGTGCTGAGTAAATGTGGAAGGGTTGCGGGTTGTTTTACTGTACAGCTATTAATGATATGATACCCATAGGTATAAGATGATTTCTTTGCTAATCATAACAGTTCTATTATTTACAATAAATTTATGGTTTACTTGACTGAAACACATTTGAGCGCTTTTGGGATCTGTCACCTAAGTTAAATATTACGTAACCCAGTGAGCATGTATGAGAACCATCATGTTGATATTTAATGATAATAGAACAACAGTCGAAAACCTCTTCCTACATGACAAAAAGTACTAAAATACGTTTTATGAAAACTGTCAAAAGAGCAGCTTTGGCTTTATAACATTGTCAATATTTACCGATTCATTACGGTTCGTTGTTCTTGATGCCTTTATTTTCAGTAATCATCTGAATGTCATTTGGGCAGTTAAGTGTTGAATTCGTTTATTTTATTTTTAACGGTATTGAAATGCAGATATGTAACAATATGTGCAAAACAATAAACGTTTTCATTTGCAAGAATGGGAGGTTGATGGTAAAACTCACTTTGCGCGAACAACCCCTGGAACCATGTGGAACATATTTATTTCAGAACGACGCTGAGGAAAGCTAGGAATTAATTTGAATCAAAGTAGAATTCGATTCCATGTACTAAACGGAAATTGTATAAATTGAATAAGGAATTAAATAATGGCACTGATCCACTACCCCTGTTTATTCACCACTACATCAACACCATCATCAAGAAATGTCCCATGATGATATTTTGCTCAAAATTGTAAACTCAGGGTAATATTTAATCAAATATTTTTGAACATCTTTTAGATTTATTTACAAATTTCCTAAAAACTTACCTTTGAAGATTGTAGTTGTGGAGCTGTTTTTGTGGAAATCGTTTGGTACTTCGTTCTTGGTGATTTATCCAAATTGTGGAATTCTTCGTTATTTATACGGGATTCTTGCAATAATCTTGGGCTACCTTTCTCGTAGTAAACATATCTTTTCTTATAGGGTGCCTCGATTGGTTTTGTATATCCTTTCTCCGAAATAACAGAAGAGTTCTGAGTATTCTGTGATCTATACGAGTTAACAGACACTTTGTCAGAAACCGGAAGTGTTTGTCGATTGGTTAGCTGCGTTGTTCTAGATTTTAGAAGTACTTGTTGTGCAGAAAGTGTGTCGTCAAAATTATCATCTGCTTCGCCAGTTGAGAAATCGGAGGAGTGTGGCGGGGATACAATACGCCCTGAAAGTTTAAATGTCTGTCTGTTTAATACGTTTCAAAAATCTGTATAAGAAGTTGATCCAAATTTTCACCCATCTTTCTTTATATAAAGTGGTTTCTTTTATAGAAAAGATTTAGTTAAGTTTTACTTTCAAAATAGATTTGATTATCAGGGATGTGCAAAAAGTTTCGAAAAGCATTTTGAAAAGGTGAGGAAAGCTCCTACGCAAGATGTTCTTAAAAAATAACACATTTGAAACAGAGTTGTTTTATTCGGACTAGAATTATGTTCATTAGCTTTAGGTTTGTTCAAATGCTGTTTTTAAGAGATCGTCTCAATTGATTAATTAATTTAGTTAATTGACATTAATATTTACCTAGGTCCTCGTGCGAATATCTGGGCGTGGTTGAAAGTGATCGTAGTTCCTCCTCCTCAGTTGAACGCTTAGATTCACCTGTCTGATAGCTGTCGTACGTAGACACAGATTTGTTCTGTACCACCGAGTTTTCCTTCCCACTCTCTATTTTCGTTTTCTCAAAAGTTCTGTTCTCCCATGTAGGGTCATATTGCATCATTAAAATTTTGATATTGACCTGATTGTTCACAAAAATATATTTAAATGAATCAATACATAATATATCATGAAGCACTTTAAAAACACCACACAAAATATAAGAAAATTAATAGTAATCTGTTTCATTACTTTTATTTCATAAAGTTGTCCATCGACCAATAGCAGTTACAAGATTGTTCAATTTCTACTCATTTCGGAACTAAAAAAAAGCTTAAAATGAAAAAGGTTTTTAATAGTTCTGATAAAGTTTGTTCTATTTTACAAAAAGCGCAAAGTGGCGAAAATTGCCGGAATTTCACGAGCATAAAATGAATGTTTTACCTTCACAAGAAAAGTTCCAGTACGAATAAATGCATCAAAAATGTTTTTACAATATAACTTGAATACATACTAAACAAACAAGATAACACATATCTACCTCATTCTGCAAATTGAAAAAAAAAGAAAACGCAAAATAATTTACATGTATAGAAACTTTCTATTCAGATAGGACAATGTAAAAATTTAAAGCTACCCTTTATTTTTCTTTAAATCCAGTGAACGATTGTGTTTTGATTCAATTATTTAGAACAAAGAAAGCAGATATGGACTAGTGCTGTAATGAAATATGATATGAGAGGTATTCAATCATAAAATATTTTAAAAGATATATTATATTGGATTTAGATTGATATTGTATTATTATATTTGACTCAGATAAATATTGTTGATCGAAATTATATAATTTAATAAAGATATACATGCAATATTGGTGAGTATTGTACATTAATTATATTTTTGTCACTACTGAGTTTTACAAAATATTAGTTGATTTGTGAGATTTTACGTCTTTTTGGACTTGCGTTACATCGTCAGCTGTGTATAATCTTTTTAAACGGCGGTTTTATATAAACGTTTACACTAAAAAATCAGAAAACTTTATTATGTTTATATATTGGTTATTACACATTATTGTCTTTCTGACACTTGAAGAATTATAACTTGCAGACTTTATACATGTATATTGTTTTTGCACTAATAATTGATGTAAAATTGACTTTTACACAAAGATTTCATATATTGGATTTTACACTAATTATAGACACGACAACTTTATATATTGTCTTTTACACTGTATCAACGACTTCATATAATCAGTTTTAAGCTCTGAAAATGGACACGACGACATTTCTTATATTGCTTTTCACACGGATAATTGACATGACGACTTCAAATATTGGCTTTTACAAAAAGACTTCATATATAACACTAATTAATTGACACGACGACATTTTATATTGACGTTTACGAATATGCTTCATGTATTTGCTTTTATACTTATAACTTGCAAACTCTATATATTGGTTTTTAGACTGAAACTTGTCACGACTTTATATCATGTTTTCTTGCAATAAAATTGTCAAGACGACATCATATATAGGCTATTGTACTGATAATTAACCTGGCAACTTTACTTAATTTTTTTCTACTCTTAAAATGACAAGAGCTAGTTTTTATTCTTCAGTAAGAAAGTTGAAGATATTGAGGACATAATGCATGCATCTAGAACTTCTTGAGAAAGTGAAGCTCATATATCTGACCCATGCAATCATGACGCAAGTGTCACGTTATCCTGACATTATCGATCAAAAGATGGAGCCACCACCAAATTATTCCGATATAGACAAGCCTGAAAATATGAGCCAGAATATGTCAAACCTAGATGATAAAATAAAATCATCTCTCGTAGAGTTAGAAGGTGCAAAGCACGATATTGGGAAAGTGAAAACCATCAACAAAGGTTTAGAGAAGAAAATACAAGAAGCGAAAAAAGACCTCGATGCCCTTCGTCAGAAGATAGATTCATTGAAAGTAAAGCTCGGTTTGTCAAATACAAGTCTGGGCAAAAGTAATGATGAAAAAGAAACAATGAGTACAAATCTAAATGAATCGCAAGTTCTTGTTGCTCGTTTAGAGGAAAGATTATCCGCCTTAAATTCCGAATTGGATAAGATGAGAGATCCGGCAAATCCAGAGAGCAACATGAGCATTCGTAAACATATTCTTAACGATAAAAAGGAAATTAAAAAGTTGAAAGTTGAAGCTGAAAGTGAACGAAACAGTCTTGAAGAAGATACTGAAACAGCTAAAGCCAAAGACGCCGAAATAAAAGCATTAGAAAAGGAATTAGCAAAGGCGAAGGAAATGCTTAAGATATGTGAAGAAGAAAGGGAAGAAGTTTTACACGAAGAGGAAGAAGAAAAGAAGCTTAAGGAAGAAATGATCCGAGGCTATAAACTCCTAAAAACAGATAAGAAAACTTATGAACAGAGACTTAAAGAAGCGAGAATTAGACTTGGTGTTAAAACATCGGGTAAAAATGTAAATTTTAAAGTGCTTGGAGATATGAAGACAAGAGAAAAGGACTTAGCAAGACAACTTAACCAATATGAAAGGAAACTAAAAGAGGTCAATGGGGAATTAGACATTCTGAAGAATCAAAATAAAATGAGCAAAACGGCGATGTCCATAAATAAATATACAAAAAGAAACCTAAAAGATAGTGATTCAATTAGCATGGCGCAAAGCGGACTTGGCCCAGTTAAGTTCGGGTCAAAAGTGCCCAAAACCCAACCAGAAAAAGGAGCTTTGTCAAATCGATCACGACTGTCAGAGTCGGATAAATCAAGGACAAAAGGCGGTGACACAGACAGATCAAGCAATGCGTCATTTCCACAAAAGAACAAAGGTTCAACCTCGCAAAAGGACAAATTAATAGTCGTTCCAAGGCAGCAACAAAACATAAGTAAGGGAGACAGGAAAAATTCAACATCGTTCGTTCCTCCACCGAAAGCTAAATTGAGAGGAAATGTATCGTGATGTGATTTCATTAACTCTTTATGTAAGACACATGACAAGCTACCATTAAGAATTGAAATATTGAACTGGTCGGTTTTGTCTTGAAAATTAACAACAAAAATAGTGTGGAGCGAGGTGTTTCTTTGTTGATCTTTGTCAATATAGCTCAGTTATTTTTCTTTTTTTTTTTCATTTCTTTTTCTCTTTCTTCAAAGAGGCGTCCTCTTCGAGGATAAAGGGTGCAGAATTTTGTAACAATGTTTTGTAATAAAACTCTTAAAAAATTAGCATTGATCAAGATATTAATTTACTTCGTATTTAAAAAAAGTAAAATTTACATAATGAAACATAATGTAGCTATCTTATATGCATCTTACAAAACGTATTTATATATATATTCTAATATGTATACATGGTGCGACAGATTTCCAAGCATTATCATGAAAACACCAAGCATGGTATATAATTTATGCGTACTGGTTAAAATGTTCGGAGTCCTTTAAAAGCCATTTATCACATAAATCTGCTGTTTTAATCCCAAACAATAAGTTGAAATGAAATTTATTGAACAATCTGGTTTGTCCTTATTTATCATGCCATATTTCCCGGCGTAGCTTTGACCAACAAATAGGCCAATTTAATATTTTCAAGGGAATGTGTCCGTGCATTTGTATTTGTTCTCTTATACACAAAACACTTTTTTAGTTTAACTGCGCCCAACCCCATCCCCCACTCCGCACACCGTCGCCACTATTTGCACAATTTGTAAAATGACACAAAACTTTGATTATATCTAACTAGTTAAAACAGTCCTTTTTTATTTGAATTTCAATCATATTTTTATTCATACTGAATCGTATTACGTAACAATACACATGGATGTTATTCAATGAAATACAAAACGAACATTTTAAAAGAAAAGAAAACGGAAGTAGTTATTGCATGTAATTTTTATAGCGCTGTGATCCTCATTAACCATTAATCACATGTTGCCAAAATCATTTAAGCTTCCTACATATGTTCTGTTAAAATGTATAATTTAGTTTTAAGTAGTCTACATAACTACCGTTTTCAATATTGTAACTATTCAAGCTGTGCCATTGTGCTTCATACTAATAATAAACTATGTCAAAAACACTTAAGACAACATGTGACTTTCTGTGTATTTTTATCTGTCATAATCTGTCACATAATATTAGACTTGTTTTTGCATGAATTTTATATTATAGAAGACTCCTCCTGAACGATTAATTTGCTTCATTATTTTTTTAAAAAAGAATGTAAGTTGGAACAATGATTTTTTTTACCAGATCATCTTGTACTCGTAGAAAACCGTCGCAAATCTTGGTATTGCAAATCTAACAACGTATTACCGGCGTTCAGAAACTCATGAATGAAATTGGCTGGGAATCCCTAGAAAAAAAGACAAACACAAACTTATTATTTCTTTTTTTGAACCACATTAACTTTCTGATCTTGTCCCTCCGTTAATTGGCAGTGAGCATCGTTACCCTCTTCGGAACGTGGACGACACACAATATATCCGTACAAATACAGAATTTTACTTTAAATCATTCTTACCTTCTGTTATTATGGATTTCAACTCTCATCCCACTACACTTTAAACACAAACTGCTACTACGTTAACATCATTTAAGCGAGTTCTAAATATTGATATGCCAAACTACGTATACCTGCCCATTTTCTTTGCGGTGAGCGTAAATTACAAATTTTTCATACAAGATAACGTACTAATTGCAGCCCACTTTCTGCTGACTTATTTGATAAGAACATTACCGACTCTCCCTTGTGTGAATGGGGTGCGAGAGAAAATGCTTATCACTACTTTCTTGAATGCCCTAAATATACTAACCTTCGGTCTGAAGGACTATTTCTCAATTTTGTAATCCTTCCATCAATGTCATTCTCTCCGGTTCCACCACTTTACCTTATGATTCTAATGTATCAATCTTCAAATCAGTTTAAAAAAATATCCGAGATACAAAACGATTTCAGTGTAATTAAGATCATAGATGTCTAAACATATTGGTTATTTATTAGACTATGCATATTAGTTCCTCAATATTGTTCCATCAGTGTTCATCCATTTCCTCCTTCCTTTTTCTAATACTTTTTTCTTTAAATATTCAGTGTATATCTATTTTGTGTATCTGCTAATATACAACTATAAGCAATCAAATAAGATATTATTTTGCTTCTTTTTGTTAGATTCTGAAACGAAAAAAATACTAAAATAGCACTTTGTCTTCTTGTACAGGGTTGCTTTATTTTTCAGTCATTTTTTCTCTTTTTTCCTTTATACTGTTTGCTCTTATATGTTGCATTTTAAAAGAATTGACTATTTGAATACTTCAACTAACCGTTGTGTATGATAATGCCATGAACTGTGTTAATGTAAATTATTTTAACTGGAAGAGGACACTCATAAGCTTTATAGCTTTCTGCATAATCCCAAAATGTACTTTGTAAATATTTTTCACTTGTTAAATGTTTTATTGAATAAATACGTTTAAACCAATGGACAGTAACTTCATTGTAATGTATTTGCCCTTATTTACCTAAATATCAATATACCAAACAAATTATAACCTAATTGTAATGGGTCTCTGTCATCATCACAGCAATCTAGAACCACTAACGCCGGATAATACTATGTGTAGAATATGTATTCATTGTGGTAAAAACTTTATTTTGACTTTTAAAGAGATCAGAAAATTTTAAGCAATATTATTTACATACAAATGCTTTTAAAACTGAAATATTTCATGAACTGTAAGGATAAGGCTAAATTTAAAAGTATAACTCTTCTTTGTGAGAATATATTGTCAATTTTTCTTATTGCTATACATGATCATAAAAGAATGAATAATACGATGGGTGATCGATAAGTATCCGAAAAAGTTATATATTCATAAACTTATCTAAATGAAATATTCAACACTGATACTATAATATATTTGTCTGTAATCCGACAGAATAAATTAAACTAAATGTAGTTGTATTTATTCATAATCAACAGTAACTACGTGTATTACTATGGTTAACATCGATTGGAGCACAAACGTTCACGTCGGTCGGAGAAGTAAGAAATCACACGTTGTCGATCGGTTGAATATAAAGGTTGCTTCACATTGTTAATTCCTAACTCCGTCTCATTTGTAAGACCAAAGATTAGTGGGAATGTACATTGTCACGAAGGTGTTGAAATCGGCCATCAAGTTGCTACCTTTTTTTCTTCACTTGATAACTTGAAATTATAATAGATTTGTCGTACAAAATGAAGATATCAAAGTATGATGAAAACATTAATATATCAACACCTTTTATCAATACTTATAGTTATCGTCAAATAGTTTGGTACAACATAGAATATATGTCATGTAACATATATAACTAACATTTTCTGTGACTATCCATCCTGACGGTACTACATGAAACAGAAACACACGTCTGAGCTATCTTACTGAAAGCTTCTGTGCTTCCACTAGCTTGAGGTCCGACGAAATATGAATATGGCTTTCATGTTTATACGATATTCTCAATTATGTTGTATTCTTCCGTGCACGTGCGTTCATGTTGAATAATTTGTTGATATATAAAATATTTGTGACCAGGTAAAAGTTAAAGACTCAAAAGTGCATTATTCTTAAAAGGAGATTTATTCATTGACTTGAAAATGCGCACGCACGCACACGTAAGTTTTTAATCTAGGACATTTGAATGAATTAGTAAGTAAGAATTTTAGTGGCATGTAAAGGATTCCGTACCCGTAACACAAATTTGTATTTAGTACATTAAATAGTAAAATCAAAAAGGTTTAAAATGATATAGGAAAATATGGTCGGACTGTTATATACAGATAAAGAGTTCACTTCTTTAGTTTAAACAAAAGAATTTTAAGAACGCCTCAATGCACGCCAACGCATTAAAATAATGCCCTCTCAGACAATTGAAGACTTTTAAAAGTTGTGTAAATTTGATCATGTGTTTTTAATAATCCAAAATGGCAGACAAAATGCTTTGGATATCGATGTAACGATTTGAAGTTATGTCGAGAAAAGAGAGGAATATTTCTTTGGTGCTTTAAATATAAGGTAGGATTTTATTCAAAGTACTACGTTGATAACAAAATACATCGATAGTCCTTAAAACTATTTTGAAATTAAAAGGCAATTAGATATTTCAGTTGTGATATAGTAATAAATAGTATTAATAACATATTAATAAAACTAATAAATGGTAGGTAAACCAACACAGGCCTATTATACACATGCATGTTCGTAATGAATGATGTGCCTCTGACATGTTTATTTCGGTTTTTTTAACTTAATTTGGATCATTTCATGTTAAAAAGCCATCCAGGTGGCTAACGTCGGTGGTTCTACTCAGGTGCCCGTTGATCCTGAAAAAAAATGCAGAGGGGGCATATGAGGTCTTCCTCCACCAGTAAAGCTGTAGTCGACATGTGACATCAACGACGCAAACCCAACTAGAGGTGTCACGTTTATACGTTTAAACGGGTTCGGTCGTTTTTTAGCAAAAAAAAACAACAAAAAAAACCCCAGAAAATTCAATTACTGGTAACCGAGGTTGGTATTTCATAAAGGGGCGAAAATATTTTGAAATTGATTCTGAATATTGCCTTGGTTTTTTATAACAAGAAATGACAATTGTTTGAGTTTTAGTTGTACTCAACAATGTATTTTTTTCCGATCTGATTGAATACAGTACGACCCTAGCGGAAAATAGTAACTCCATATTCAGAAATGTATTGTTATTATTTTGAGTACAACAAAATACGAACAAAATGGCATATATTGTCATAAAGAAACAAAGTTAATGTTGAAAATCTAAGGATTTTATTGGTACGGTCGGTTAAATGTTTAACACGATTATTACGTCGTTAGCATTTTCTTTAACCTTGACACCCCTAGAAATAAGTGCTATGTACATCTGAAATTATGTACAGTGTTTTACACATGTTTGAATCTCCATCTTATTTCAACACAGGCACAGTCAGCATATAACGAAACAGTCGGGACGATAGATCTACTTTAGTCTACAACAGATACATGTCATTTTGACAGGAGAATTATGGGAACTCAAAATAAGAAAGGAAATAATGCACTAGCTAATAAAATGTCCGATCTTGAGGCGGCGTATAGGTATATTATTTAAATATTTATTTATTTATTTATTTATTTATTTATTTTTTATTTATTTATTTATTTATTTATTGCTTTTATGTACAAAGTTGATACATTCATTAGAGTTCATGTAATTTATTTTTTTTACCTTTTAGATTAAGTTATTATACATTTATTTATAAGTGAAACTTTTGAAAATACTTTTGCCAATCTCATATTTTTCCCATGGATTTCGGCTTGCAGATTTTTGATTGCCTAAAGAAATAGAAAAAAAACCCAAAAACATAAAAATTATTCCAATTTCTAAACAATCTCTTCTCACCTTTATGCTCTTGAATTCTGTTGTAGTAATAATAATAAAAAACATCCATTGTTGGCTCTAGTGGTAATTTTACGATAATGGAGTGTTATATAACTTCTATAAATATTACACATGCTTGACAATATGTGTGTATGTATTAGGGGCTTAATGAGGGTTCATCCGCCCTTTCAGGCACCGAGAGTGCGGACAGTTCACCTAGCATGTCCTTTAAGGGTATTATCTACAAAAAGGTGACCTATAAACTTTGAATTCAGTAATTCACTGAATTATTCTAGTCATGTATGCAAGTCAATATGCTAAAAAAATGAATATATGGTGTTTTATTCTTTGATTTATGCAAACAGAAAAAGAAAAGCGCCATGCCATTGATTTTAAAACGAAATTATAATAGTTTATGCAGTTGCTTTAAGATGCATTATTTATCTACTAGGCAAATAAGTGAAAGGGATCAATATCTTATAAAGAATCGCCGCATAGATGAACGGGACGAGGAAAGAGAAAGGGACGTAATCAAATTTAAATATATAGTAAGAAGTTAGCTAAAGTTGTTCTCCTGTAATGAAGGAAAAAACAAAACAATAACATTTAGCAAATATACATGTATGTCCCGCCGTATATAGGTACCCGGGGACACAGCATGTAATTGCTTACATATATCATTGGAACATTTTGTATAATCTTTCTCAATAGTGATTTTGCAACTTATTCTTTACATGATAAAGATTCTTAAACAAAACCTATTGCACTTACATTTGACAAGACCAAAGTAAATTATTTCTTCTCGATTTTATTTTACTGAAGATATGTTCGAGCATACAACCATAATGATTTGCATTATAGTAATAATACGATGAATTAATCAGAATGGTAATTGAAAAATATCTTTTTTCATACTCTTGAATGTTTCATTCAGGTCAATAAGCTGGAAGAGAAACTTAAAATAGCTAGAACCGATGCTGAAAATGCGAAAAGAGAGCTCAAAAATGAACTTGAAGGTCGTAGAATTGTAGACCGGAAGTTAAAAACGTCAGAAAAAGACAACAAAGAGCTAAGAAATAAACTAAGCAGTCTTAGGGTGAAACTGGGTGTTGCAAATGCTAACTACAATGTAGGTAGACATGAGACGGAAGAATTAAGAAAGAACCATCAAGAAAATCAAATTCAAATTGCAAGGTATGTCATGTCTGTTTTCAGTTTTCATGTAATAAGTTGAATAGATTATCGGTGTTTTCCTCTTTTCTTTTTATTTTGTTTTAACTGCTACACATTCTTATAATATTTCTATTTTCTATAACAAACAGAAGTCGGTGGCCAAACAGTGCTTCGGTTATCGACAACACTTCAAAAAGAAGTGCCTTAATTTGAAAATACATTTCTTAAAGATATATGTTATCATTCTAGAATCTGCAAATTAATTATTATTTACGTGCAATTATTCTTCTAAACTAGCAAAAATCGAATATTTGAATAAGTTTTATATGAGTTTTTGAAACTATATTTTAGGTTGGAGGAACGACTGATAGCAGCAAATACTGAAAGGGAGAAATTAAAACATCCTGATAACCCAGATGGCAGCGAAGAGGTTCTTTATAGCAATTACATAATGTTCTTTTAAACGTTTTTTGTATAATTCATAATAAAAACATTTTATCGTAAAATTGAAATGTCATTTCCAAACGTAATAAAAGAACTATTCATCGTGCAATATAAAGATCACCTCCTGTGTGGCCGCTTGAATGAATAATAATAATCTATTGTGCAAATTTTAGAGACGCATGTTTAACAGTAAACATGCTAAACGTTATTTTTCTCAAGTTACTTCTTTAAGAACTGATTTTTCCCAGAGCCCCACCTTATTGTCTTACATAATGGACTATTTTTCACAGTTTCTCTTTTACTTTAATATGTGTTACAGGTCCAAAGAAGGCTCGATTCAGACAAGAAAGTGTCAAAGAAACTAAAAACAAAGATTGAAAGACTAGAGGTTGGTGTTGCACCAGAAAATATGTATATCAATAGGATACTAGTTTATGAAATGTGATGATAATTCTATAAAATTTAGTTAATGCGCTATGATATGAAAATTTTAACATGACAAAGCACGATTGAAACACTGGAAATGTGATTATGACACTAGAAAGAATGTGATTATTCAAGATGAAAATAATGTTACTTTAACACCGAAAACGATATTTTTGCAATATAAGTTATTTAAATTTAAAAGTAAAAAAAATGCAATACAGACCTTTTATTTACTATACATTTGCTACATGACTAATTGTAAACATGACTGTCTTCCCTTCTTATTGCAAAATTAGTTGAATTGTTAACATATACAATTGTATCTTTTACAATACATATTGTTATCATTCTAGAATTTAAGAGAAGAGGATTTACAAGTTATAGAACGGAAAGAGGAAGAAAACAGAATGATGGCCGGAGAAATTCATAGATGTCGCTTGGAAATCGCAAATTTGCAAAATGCACTAGAAATGGCGGAATTGAGCATTCAGGTATCTATATCGATAAAAACGCCATTTACATGTAGTTAATCTATATCTAAAGATTTCTTTACGAAAACAAAAATACCGGCATAAAACTAGTTCCGTCGTTAACCGTATTTCCTTTAGTTCCAATGAAACGATAATTTATTTCATAAAGAATCTATTTTAGTTCGGTTGTGTAGGACGTTATGAGTTTATAGACACTCTCTCGAATCCGTTCCTGGAACAAACAAATACTTAGCAATGAGTGTAGTGTTACTTGATCAGTGAGCACTGATTTGAAAAGATGACTATGTGCTGCTAAAAAGAATAGTTGAAACAACAATTCGTCGAATGTCTTCAACCTGATGTTAAGCACCTAAAACAGTTAACAAACCATTGTGATTTTTTTTAATTTGACTTATCTCCTAGTGAGTTAAAACGGTGTATAAAACCAGCCGCATTACCTTACGAGCAGTAGTATATTGATAGTCGCTAAATGTAATTTAATAGTTCTGATTCTTGATTCTTATCAAAGTTGAAAAACATGATTTAATTTACATTACAGAATGAGAGAGCAAACAGAGAAAAGTTCGAGAGACAGAATATAGCTTTACGGCAAGACAAAGCCAACTTTGATGCCCAGATACATCAATTTAAAGTAAAACTAGGAATAAGTCAGGCAACTAAAAACGTTAATGTTAGACAAGCAGTTGAATTACGTCGAAAAGAGGATGAGCACCAGCAAGCAGTTCTAAAATTAGAACAAAAACTTAAAAAAGCCAATGCAGAAATAGAAAGATTGAACACACGAAATGCAATGACTGGAAAAACTGCAAACTCTATGCAGGAACATAAGGGCAGAGTAAGCAAATTAAAACATAAGTTTGGGCCGGCATTTCTTACACCAAGGGGAACTGAAGGTACAGAAATAATCTCCGGCTGGTCCCCAAACAGGACATCATCAAGAGTTGAGAAGGACGGATTGAGTTTAAAAAGTGTTGAAAGTTGGAAGAAACAAAAACATGACATTTCCAA